>NC_057813.1:578404498-578523498 GCF_018294505.1 Triticum aestivum | reverse complement strand
TGAGGGAGTACTACTACCTCTTCTGGTCGACGGAGACGCGAGCGCATCCGCGTACGAAGGTACTCCCAGCTGCCGCTTCGGAACTGGCTCCGAATGGATACCCTTTCTTCGCGCTGTTCTTCTACTGCGGGCTCTGCCCGCCTTTCTCTGAATTTTTCTGCGATATCATGAACACCTACGGGTTCCGCCTCGTTGACTTCACCCCCAATGCTGTCCTGACCATGGCAGTTTTCGCACATCTCTGCGAGAACTTTGTCGGAGTCCATCCAAACGTAGCTCTTTTCCGCCACTTCTTTATGCCCCGAGTTGAGAGAGGGGAGCCTTCATCCGGCGGAATCACCTAGATCTCGAGAGCTGGCAAGAAGGAAGCTTATTTGGAGGGAGAGCTCCGCAGAAAGTGGGAGGAATGGAGAGCAGAATGGTCCTGGATTGTCGAGGAGAACCCGCAGCCGTTTACCGCCCAGCGCCAAGCCCCAATAGCACGCGGCAACGATTGGAGCAA
The DNA here is from genome assembly GCF_018294505.1 of Triticum aestivum. Lineage (NCBI taxonomy): Eukaryota > Viridiplantae > Streptophyta > Magnoliopsida > Poales > Poaceae > Triticum > Triticum aestivum. The sequence goes on along the minus strand of NC_057813.1, from coordinate 578,522,996 downwards.
CATGGCCCTGGAAGATGATAGGCTGAAGATTGCCGTCACCCGGATCCTATGCCTCAGGCTTGCCGGGCTCACCGTAGGCGCCGTTGGCGCAGATTTTCTTCGCCGCCGCATCGCCCCCCTGCAGGAGAGGAGAAGACCCGCCTGGGAGTTCCAGAACACGGTGGATATCATGGGGCTGCGCCCGGGCCTCAACTTCAACTTCACTGTCCTGGAACCGGACGCGATGATCCTGGAACTGTTCAAGCGCGACCCTCAGCATCCCGAAGCGTTCATGTTGCCGAGGGGTGTCATTCCGCTGTGCAACAACTCCTCGCTCGACCGCATCCGTGCAATGATGCCGCTGTGCGATTCGCATGGAGTTGTCCCAACTTGGCAAGAGCCTGCAGACGACGTCGTGCGGGATTTCTTTGACGGCTTGGTAGAAGTGCCGGTCCGCTCTGACGAACAGAAGAGCCTTACTCGTGACACCACCGATGCGGAGATGCAGCGCATCGCCACTAGGCTGGAAGAGGCGGCGGCAGCCGCTGCCGCGGGCGAGTTTGGATTCACTGTGGAGGAGGCGGAGGCAGCAGAGGCGGCAAGCCTTGTCGAGCGAGAGGAGCTTGCCGGCGAGGAAGAGCTTGTCGGGCCTGAAGCTGAGTCGAGCGAGCCTGCCGAGGGCGCAAGGGACTCGTTGAAGATCGGCTCCTCCTCCTCCCCACCTTCAGCCAGCTCGCCGCAAGTGGAGCCCCCGGCTCCACCAAGTAGGCGTCTCCGCAAGGCCGGGGACATAGCGGGGCGGCAGACGAGTCAACAGCCGCCGAGCCGCGCGACACGCTCTACCGCGGCAAGCACTGTTGCCGCGGGAGCGCCTCACGCCGCTGCGGCAACTGGAGCGGGGTCTTCCCGGTCCACCGCTACTGCTCCTGCCAAGCTGACAAGGGAAACTACTCCTCCGCCTCGTCGCACCGGAGGCGAGCCGGACTTCGATCTCTCCGCGCTCAGCTCCGACGAAGAAGAAGAAGAGTAAGATTCTTTGCTGTACTTGTAGTTCTTCAATTCTTGCTGTTTTTGTCTTGTGTCTAATTTGCTTGACTCCGAACCCATTCCTTTTCAGGACTCTGGCCTAGAGAGCGGCGAAGAGAGCCAAGGTCCCGGTGATTGTCATCGAGGACGAACCCACCGCGACAGCAGGGGGTGTGTCCGAGACCACCTTGTCGGACCCGGCAACTATTCCCCAAAGCAGCCCCCAGCGCAGCCCCCAGCGTAAGTATATGGTTTACCTCCTACTGTCAGGCGTGCATGGGTGCTCTTTCTTTGTTGATATCTGACTGTTGGTTTGTGTAGGAGCAGAGCAGCCTCACCAGGAGTGCCCGGAAGCCGCTCCCGAAATGCCATCTGCTTCGACTACACCGCCAAGGGAGGATTCCCCGGCAAGGGAGCATTCTCCGGCAAGGGAGAATTCTCCGGCAAGGGACAGTTCTCCGGCAAGGGAGAATTCTCCGGCAAGGGACAGTTCTCCGGCAAGGGACAGCACCAGCGACCCTCCGATGGTTGAGACCATGACAACAGATCCTAGTACAGGTAATCCTCTTGCTTGAAAACTTCCCTTGGGTTCTTCTTCTTCTGATTTTCTCTTTGGATATTTGTTTGACTTTTCTCCTTTTTCCGTGCGTCAGATCCATCTGCCACGGAGCCGATGGAAACCGAGGTCGCCGGCGAGGAGAAAACGCGCAGCAATACCGACGACGCCGTTGCCACCGAAGGAGAAGCCGACGCTAATGAGCCCGCCGGCGAAGAGGCCGCCAAAGCTGCCGCCGCAGAAGCTGGGAGGGATCCGGTGATCGCACTGACAGCCCCGAGGCCGCAGGAGCGTCAGGCGCTACGCCGACCGCCGATCCCTCCGCCGCTGCTGCAGCGCCAGGCTCGGAAGAGCCCCAGCCCGGCGCCTATCTGAAGGCCGGCGACGACATCTTCATCAAGCTCCCCTGGGCGTCAAGCTCCAGGGCGCCGGTCGAAGGAGAGATATTGGATGGAGAGGTGCTCGCCTCCGCTGGGCTGACGCTGGTCGACGCGCCAAGCAGCAGCAGCGACGAGCCTGAGGAGGAGCGGCTGCTGCGGAAGCTATTGTCGCTTTACCGCGCCCGACAGGCCAAGCTGGAATCCCGAGAAGCGCTTGTCGCGAAGGCGGGAGTGGACATCGAGAAACGCGTGGAGGAGCTCCGGGGTCTCAGGCAGGAAGCTCTCCGGTCCCTAGCAGAGGAGCGGGAGCAAGTCGCCGAGGAGCGGAAAGCCTTCCTCCTCGAGAAGGCTGAAGTTGAAGAGCAACAGCGGCTTGTTGCCGAGAGGCTATCTGCGCAGGAAGGCGAGTTGGCGAAGCACAAGGTCAACCTTGACAGCCACGAGGAGGAGCTTGCCGCGTGCGAGCAAGCAATTGGTGGGGCTCTCAAGGAGGCAGAGTATGCTGCCGCAGCTGCCGAGGCCGCCAAGAAGGAGCTGGAGACGAAGATGGCGCAGCTGGAGGTCGATCTCAAGGCGAGCGGCGAGGAGCTTGCTGCGCCCAAGCGTGAGCGCGAGAAGGATGCCGCCGCTCATGGCGAGCTGCAGGGTTGTCTCACTGAGAGGAGCAAAGAGCTTAGCGCCGCCAAGGACTCCAACGCAGATCTTGAGTTGAAGCTGGCTACTTTGACTCAGACGCTGGAGAGCGCCAGGGAGTGGGAGGTGGCCTTGACGGAGAAGATCAAGGCCGACGAGGCGCTGATGGCGAGTGCTGCCGCCGCCTAGGACACTTTCAGGGAGAATGTGGAGCACTGGACGGAGGGTCTCGTGGATGTTGCCGCCGCCATCGACGGGGAGTTGGCGCAGCTGGGGATGGAGGATCTCGGGTACTCCTCCAATGAGCACCTCCAACCCAGCGCCAAGCTCAGCTTGTTCTTCAAAGGCGTGGCGACGGCCCTCCAGCAACTCCGGGAGAAGATCCCAAAGCAGCTGGCCGACGAGTCGCGCAAGATCTGCGCGGGAGTTCTTCAAAAAGTGCTGGTGAAGGTGGCCTTCCGCAACCCAGGCCTCAACCTCACCAACGTCCTCAGGTCCCTGCCGCCGGATGCTGATCTGGAAGCGCTCAAGGCCCTTGTCGCACCCATTGTGGACAAGGTGAGCGAGATCAAGAGGGTTGAGGGCAATCGCGTAGATTAGGCCGCCCGTCTTCTCTTTTTCTTTGTCGCTGCTGGTCATGTCATGAGAACAATCTATTAGAGCCGCGACAAGGTATCTTGTAATATGACTCTATTTTGGGTAGAGATTGCTGTGTTATTTCCTTTACTTGATTCCTTCCTTTGTATGTTTTTGCCCTACGCTTTTAGGGAACTTGTCGGCGCAGGCACCTTAGCCGCAAGCGCTGAGTGCGGGACGTCAGCAGCCTGCTGGCGGTGCCGCTTTCGACAAGAAACCTTGTCGCAACTAGTCGCAGCTCGCTTAAGTAGTTGAGCAGACTCGAAACAAAGTAAGGGCGCAACTAGCTACGAGTTGGTTTCTCTGCGCACAGGTTTTCCATACAAAGCACGGTCGTTCGAGGAAGATAACTTAAAAATTAAAACTGATTGCTTAAACTTTGGCAACTTAGCTTTTCTGTCGTTTGCTTTCCGGTAAGGCAAAACTTCCTTGAACGATGCCTGGTCCACACCACTATCTTCTCCTTTCCCCCCAGCAAACTTGTGGGCGAGGGAACCTTCCTTTCCTTTTTGAGAAAAAGAAAGAAGAGAAAATAAAGATATGGAGCCTTATGGCTCGTTATTGCTTACCAGGGGTAGGTGCTGCACAAAGTGTCAGATAACGCATGCAAAGAAAAGGTAGAAAGCATGAAATTGACAAGATGTGCGGGGCACATGAGCTTTACTTATGCACGGGGTCTGCGCCCGGCTTTGTACAAAGGATTATATGCAACATCGGCAAGACTTGTACAAAAGGTGGTTGCCAGAACAGGTTCCGGCAACCGCGCCCTACGGGTAAAACTTACGAAGATGCTCAATGTTCCAGGAGTTGCTCACCGGAATACCTTCTTCGGTCTCAAGGCGGACAGCGCCAGGCCTAGTGACTCGTTTCACCCGGTAAGGGCCTTCCCACTTCGGCATCAACTTGTTGGAATTCTTGGCGGACTGAACGCGCTGAAGAACAAGGTCGCCTTCCTCGAAACTTCTGGCATTAACTTTGCGGCTATGGTAGCGGCGCAAAGCTTGCTGGTATCAAGCAGCTCGTATGGCAGCCTGAAGACGGTCCTCCTCAAGGAGCAGCGCGTCATCTTGTCGCAGCTGCTCTTGCTCAAGCTCATCATAAGCGAGCACTCGAGGTGACCTGTATACGAGTTCCGTGGGGAGAACTGCCTCTGCTCCATAGACTAGAGCAAAAGGTGTCTAGCCAGTGGCTCGATATGGTGTCGTCCTGATCGACTAAAGAACCACCGGAAGCTCCTCAATCTAGTTCTTTCCGCACTTGCGTCGCCTGTCGAAAGTCCTGGTCTTGAGCCCGCGCAGCACTTCAGCATTTGCCCTCTCCGCTTGACCGTTGCTTCTCGGATGAGCAACAGAAGCGAAGCAGACCTTGGCGCCAAGATCTTGGACGTACTGCATGAAGGTGCGGCTCGTGAATTGCGTGCCGTTGTCGGTGATGATCCTATTAGGGATCCCGAAGCGGCAAACAATCGACCTGAAGAACTTGACTGCTGACTGTGCTGTCACCTTCCTCACTGCTTCCACTTCCGGCCACTTTGTGAACTTGTCGATTGCAACGTACAAGTACTCAAAGCCCCCGATAGCTCGGGGAAAGGGGCCGAGGATGTCGAGCCCCCAGACCAAAAATGGCTAGGATAAAGGGATCGTCTGGAGAACTTAAGCTGGCTGGTGTATTTGCTTGGAATGGAACTGGCACGCTTCACACTTGGTTACTTGTGCAGTTGCATCCTGGAGGGCTGTCGGCCAAAAGAAGCCTTGCCGGAATGCTTTGCCGGCAAGTGCTCTTGCGCCAATGTGGTGACCACATATGCCTCCATGTATCTCTGCTAACAACTTTTGTCCGTCTTCCCGGTGAATACACTTCAATTTCACGCCGTTGAGTCTTCTTCTGTACAGTGTGTTGTCGACAAACTGGTACATACTTGACTGCCGGGATACTCTTTCCGCTTCTTCTTGCTCTTCGGGAAGTTCTCCTGTCTGAAGGAAACAGACAATCTGCTGTGCCCATGTTGGAGCTTGCGGCTCGACAACTAGGACTAAAGGCACATCTGTTGCTGCGGGAACATCCGCTTCTATGGCGAGAAACTGCGGCTCAGCCGGAGCTTGACGTTCCCCGGCAAGCTTGCCGGAGCAAAACTTGTCGGGAGCGTCTGCTTTAACGGAACAAACCCTAGGGCTTGCCGGAGCAGACTATTCCTCAGCACCCTTGGTGTTGATCTTGGGGACCTTCTTGGCGGCGGCTTCTGGGAGCTCTGCCGGAAAATAGTCACCAGAGATCAACTTCCTCTTCTTGCTCTGTCCAGTTGATGGCGTTACAGACGGTTGAGTCAGCTTGAGCACAAAGATCCCTGGTTCCACAGGTAATTTAAGTGCGGCACACTTCGACAAGCCATCGACAATGTCGTTCTGAGCTCTTGGAACATGTTCCATCTGTAGGCCGTCAAAGTGCTCTTCTAGGTTTCTCACTTCATCAACGTAAGCTTCCATCAACGGACTCTGATAATTCTTGTTCACTTGGCGGACGACAAGCTGTGAGTCACCCCTGACAATGAGCTTCTTGATCCCAAGGTCTGCTGCGATCCTGAGACCGGCAAGCAAACCTTCATACTCTGCGGTATGGTTCGTTGCTTGCTCCTTGGGAAAGTGCATCTGGACTACGTACTTGAGGTGCTCTCCGGTGGGTGCAACAAGTAGCACGCCCGCACCGGCGCCTTGCAGCGAGAAGGCACCATCAAAGTACATCAGCCACTCTTTGCTTGCTTCCTTGACGGGGATGCTCGTTTCTGGAATTTCTTCATCTTGTGTTGGCGTCCATTCTGCTATGAACTCCGCCACTGCTCTGCTCTGGATAGTTGAAGTGCTCTCAAACTTGAGGCCAAAGCTCGACAGTTCCAGTGCCCACTCGACAATCCTGCCTGTTGCTTCTGGATTTTGCAGTATCCTCTTCAGCGGAAAACGAGTGACGACTGTGATCTCATGTGCTTGGAAGTAATGGCGCAGCTTTCTCGAGGCCATGAGAAGGCCGAAAAGCAACTTCTGCACACCAGAGTACCTTGACCTAGCCCCTTGCAGAAGGGAACTGACAAAGTAAACAGGGCGTTGCACCATTCTTTTCTGCATCTTCTCACGCGCCTGCGCAGATCCATCTTTGTCGGGACCAGAGCTTGCCGGTGAAGTCCCCTGCTTGTCGCTGGATGCATCTGCCGTGGTTGCTGGCTCATCATCCACCTCCCTCTCCGCTACTAACGCAACACTAACCACTTGATTGGTTGCCGCTATATATAGCAGCAACTTCTCTTGTGGCTTAGGTGCGACAAGTGTTGGAGTGGAGGACAGGTATCTCTTCAAGTCCTGCAGCGCAGCCTCCGCCTTCGGAGTCCATTTCATTGGACCTACCTTTTTCAATATTTTGAAAAATGGCAGGGCGCGCTCAGCAGACCTAGAGATAAACCTGCTGAGAGCAGCTACGCAACCGGCAAGTCTTCGTACATCCTTGACGCGCTTTGGTGCTTCAATCTGCTCAATGGCCTTGATCTTGTCGGGATTGGCTTCAATTCCCCGCTGAGACACGAAGAACCCGAGAAGCTTGCCGGAGGGGACTCCAAACACACACTTCTCGGGGTTAAGCTTGAGGTTGATCTTGTGCAGATTTGCAAAGGTTTCGTCTAAATCTTTAATCAGAGTCGCCTTGTCCTTGCTCTTGACCACTATGTCATCCATGTAGGCTTCCACATTTCTGTGTATTTGCGGCTCAAAAGCGTCATGGACTACCATTGCAAATGTTGAACCAGCATTCTTTAAACGGAAAGGCATCCGTACGAAACAGTATGTGCCACATGGTGTGATGAATGCGGTCTTCTCCTCATCCTCTTCTGCCATGAAGATCTGATGGTATCCTGAGTATGCATCAAGAAATGAAAGCAAGTCACATCCGGCCGTGGAGTCAACAATCTGGTCGATGCGCGGCAAGGGAAATGGGTCTTTGGGACAAGCTTTATTGACATCGGTAAAGTCGATACAAAGCCTCCATTTCCCGTTTGCCTTGCGCACGACAACAGGATTGGCCAACCACGTAGGATGGAGCACTCCTCTGACAAGGCCTGCCGCTTCCAATTTCTTGATTTCTTCTACGATGAATTCTTGGCGCTCCACTGCCTGTTTCCTGACTTTCTGCTTGACGGGCCGCGCATGAGGATAGACGGCCAGATGGTGCTCGATTACTTTCCTGGGAACACCGGGGATGTCAGACGGTTACCACGCAAACACGTCGACGTTCGCACGCAGGAAAGCAACGAGCACGCTTTCCTATTTAGGGTCGAGAGTGGCACTGATGGTGAAGGTACCACCAGCGTCGTCCTCCTTGGCGGACACCTTCTTGCTCTCTGGTGGAGCCGCCATTGTCTTCTTACACTTGCCGGTGGAGCTCGATGGTGCGTCCTCGACGGTAGCGCAGCACTCCGAAGAGGTGCGCTTACCGGAGTGGGCATCAGAACTCTTGCCGGACTTGGTCTTTTTCTTCCCCCCGGGAGCTTCAATGGCAAGTGATTTGCGATCTGTTGCTGCTGCTGCTTCCCGGTAGATCTTGTCAGCGCAGATAAGAGCATCCTTCTTGTCGCCGGGGACAGAGATGACACTTATCAGGCCTGGCATCTTCAACATGTTGTATGCATAATGAGAGGCTACCATGAATTTGGCGAGTGCTGGACAGCCGAGTATCCCATTGTAAGGCAATGGAAAGTTAGCAACGTCAAAAGTGACCCTCTCAGTCCTGAAGTTCAACTCGCTGCCAAATGTCACCGGCAACGCGATCTTTCCCTTCGGCTTGCTCCTTCCCGGATTGATTCCTTGGAATGTTCCGGTCTCTTCGAGCTCGCCATCAGGGATCTGGAGTTTCTGGAGTACCGCGGAGGAGATCAGGTTCAAGCCGGCCCCGCCGTCAACTAGCATCTTAGTGACCTTGAGGTTGTGGATAGTTGGTGAAACCAACATCGGCAAGCACCCGACCGCGGTTATGCGATTAGGGTGGTCCTCAATATCAAAGATGATAGGCGTGCTGGACCATTTCAGAGGCTTGCGTGACTCGACGGGTGGTTCTGCCGCATTGACTTCCTGCACCCACTGCTTGAGCTGGCGGTGCGAAGTATGCAGAGAAGCACCGCCGTCAACGCACAGGACCCGTGTGGCTTTCTGGAACTCCTGCTCATCGGTCTCGTCATCATCCATATCTTCATCGTCGTCGTCATCTTCATCCTTGTCGCGGCCGCGGGGAGGTCTGTCTCCTTGCCGCTGCTTGGCCTTGCCGCGGCGTCCTCCTCGGCCGGGGCGTTTCTTGCCGGCTCCTCCAGCACCTTCCTGGGCCTTCTCCTTGTTGCGTCGCTCGTATTCAGCCTTTTGCTACTCGACAAGCTGCTCGACCTTCTTGCAGCTCTGGAGGTCATGGCCCTTGGTGCGGTGGATCTTGCAGTACTGCTTGTTGGTGCCGTCCTGCTTGTCGGCGACCGCCACAGCCTGGTAGTTGGTGCCCGCGATAATCTCCTTGCCGGAGCTACCAGCTTTGGCTTTCTTGGCGCCACCTCCGTTGCCGGACTGCTCAACGACTAGCACATCTTTGCCTTTTTTCTTCCTGTTGTTCCGCCGCCGGTTTTTCTTTGCCGGGGCAGCCTCCTCACTATCAGATCCTCCTGCTTCTGTATTCTCTCCGGGGAGTTTCCTCCCTTCTTCAGCACGTGCACACTTGTCGGCCAGGGCATATAGCTCACTGACGTCTCTGATCTTGCACATCGCCATCTCCTCTCGCATCCTGCGGTTTCGCACGTTCTGATGGAACGCGCTGATTACCGCAGCAGGGTGGACATCTGGGATGTTGTGCTGTACGCAGCTGAATCTCTGAATGTACTTGCGCAGGGTCTCTCCTTCCTTCTGGGCGAGCAGATGAAGGTCGCTCTCTTGGCCATGAGGCTTGTGGCCGCCTGTAAAGGCGCCGACAAACTGATGGCATAGGTCTGCCCAGGAGGATATGGAGTTGTCCGGCAAGTGCATGAGCCAGGATCTGACATTGGGCTTGAGCACCAGCGGGAAATAGTTGGCCAGGATCTTGTCGTCCCGCCCCCCGGCAGCTTGCACCGCGATGGTGTAGATGCTGAGGAACTCCGATGGATGCGACTTGCCGTCGTACTTCTCTGGTACATCTGGCTTGAAATTCTTCGTGCTGGGCCACTGGACTTGCCGCAGCTCACGAGTGAACGCAGGGCAACCTACCGCGTATGGCAAGTCGCCTGGTTCCCCTGGCGCATGCATGTCGACAGAGGGCCCAGCGCGCTAGTCCGATTGACGCCGCGCTTCTCTTTGGCGCTCGATGCGAGTACGAGCGTCTTCTTGTTGTCGTTCGTGAAGAACTTGGCGCTGATCGCGACGAGCTCGTGGATCTGACGAGGCGGTGGAGTCACTGTCGAGGTGGATCCGGCGAGTCGGCGATCTTGGCCTTCGGGGTGGAGAGTGCATGGTGGTTGCACCCCCACCGGTTTCGTCGCCATCGGCTCGTGCCTGGCAGTCCTGCCGCGGCAGTGATGTACTCAGCTGCCGCGGAGTGTCGTTGTTGGCGAAGCCGATGAGACTCTGAATGGTGGCCCTCCATCCATCGATCTTGTCTGCCGTTGGAGGGTAATCCAGGAGCAGTTGAGCTCGTGCCAAAGCTTCTGCTGGAGTGGTGGGCAGCAGTGGCGAACGGTGCGAGGAGCGGGATATGCTCGGACTTCTAACTATGTTAGAAGGAGCAGTATCCCGTTCAGGCGACCGTGCCTTGCTCGTGCCAGCATGTTGGCGTGCATGCTGGCCTTGAGCACCCCGAGATCCACCAGCTCGATCTTGGTCCAACAAACGTATGTCACTGCGAATACCATGACGCTGTCGGTCCTGCGCCTCCTGAGATGGGCGCGATGCATGTACGGACGCCGAGGTCTGCGCAACCTTGTCCTTGGACCTGGCGGCACCTTGAGCTCCCTCGTCGATGTCCGCTCTTCCGCTGGCGTCTACTCCACCACTCATTTGCTCCTATGGTGGTGGGATCGACGTGGACGGAGCAGCTGCCGCCGAAGCCTTCTTCTTTGGTGGCATGTTGATGAAGAAGATGAAGATCTAGCTCGTGTGAAAGCCGGATCGGGTTCACACAACCTCGACGCCCCCTACCTGGCGCGCCAAAGATGTCGGGGAAGCTGATCCACGAACACCTATGGGACCGGCGGACCGAGCCCCTTTCGGTTCGGCGGGGGGCGGAGGTCGCACGAAGAGCGGATCGAGGCAAAGCACACGAGCAGTTTACCCAGCTTCGGAGCTCTCTGGAGAGATAACACTCCTACTGCTGCATGTTTGAGTGTATTGAGTTCTTGCTCGGGAGCGCTGAGTGCTACAGTATGCACTAGATGCTAACGAGACCGAGCGTGAGTGTTTTTCTCCCTCGAACCCCCCTCTACGTTGCGCATGGGCGTCCTTTTATATGCTAAAGGGGTCACCGACAGGTGGCAATGTAGACAAGGGTAAAAATGGAAAAGGAATGGTGGTTGGTACAGCTACCTGTACAGTGTATCCTACCTAACCCTGATGGCAGGGACAAAGGCATTAAATGCCCGTCTGCGTCGCCCAAATAGTGCAAAAAGGGACCGTCAGGGACGCCACCGCTCGCCACGACGGCAATCTTGTCAGCGTCGCTTGTCACCGCGTACCGCTGGCTGCACAGCCTCTTGCCACGCGTGCCTGGAAAGGCCCAAGGGCGACATGTTGGTGGATGTGCTAGAGCGTGGGTACAGAGTGGTCGCTTGCCACGGCAAGCGCCTTGCCGCGGTCGTTGTCTTGTCGTGTCCGGAAGCTTGTCGCTCACCGGGCCTTGCCGGGACGCGTGGCGCATCGCGGCAAGTTCCTTGAGATGTCTTGGTTGGCCTTCCCGGCAAGCTCCTCTTGCCGGGCCTTGTCTCCTTGGCTTGAATACTTTGTTCTTGAATGGCTCCAAAGGAACCACGGAGGACCTTGGCGGCCACCCGGCAAGCCTTGCCGCGGGGTGCTGCGACTGCCCGTGCACAAGTTCGGGATACTAGGGTACCCCTACTCTAGTACACCGACAGCTTATCATTTCCTTCTGCTCCTCGTTGGGTTCGACACTCTTACTTATCGAAAGGACTATGATAGATCCCCTACACTTGTGGGTCATCAAGCATCCCACACAAGTTCAACTACATGATCAAGTTCAACACCACCACCCAAGGTATGTTATTCCATCTTAAAGAAGCTTTACCCCAAGACATGGGTCAAAGCAACTCAACAAGATTTGAATACATCAATATGCTTAAATGAAAAATGGCAACCCCATTTTGAGCTTAAACGATGAGTATGACCTATGATCAAGTTTCCTCACTTGACTCCTAAGTTAACATAGGTGACTTTGTCGCCGACCTATTCTAGATAAAGTTCTCTAGTGTTTCCTCTTTTTATTGCATTTTGTCTCATGCATATTTGTTCCCCTTTCAAAAAAAACTTCATCTAGATTTCTTGTCTTTTTGTTTCTATTCTGCACTTCTCTGCTTTTAATTCCTTGCAAATCCTTGTGCGATCTTACTCGCTTAGTGAACTGAGGTGACTAGTGTATTTTCTCTGCGATGAACTCGGACAAATCGGTTTGCTTCTTTCGGTGAAACTGAAACTTTTTGGTGCCACCGAAGTAATCAACTCGGTGTAGCCGATTTCATGTTGAGAAACCATTCTGTCACTTGCATTCTGCACATTTTGTTCTAGCTCCACTCGATGATTCTTATCCTCTATCAGCATCATATTCTATGTGTTGCTTTTCTCTGTCACTCAAGGACCAACCTATTTTAACTCACCCTCTAGAAGACCCTTCTTGGAAATTAATGTCAAAGGGGGAGAGAGAGTTCACATCAAAGCTTAATTACTCCATCAGAGGGAGAGAGCAACAGGGGGAGAAAAACATTCTTATCAAAAGAGAGACCCTAGTTGCTTGGTATTCAAAGAGGAGATAAATTTCATGTCTTTAGAGGGGAAAGACATGCTTATGCTATTTTTGTGTTTGCTTTGCTCTGATTTTCTTTTCCATGTCTTCTCCCAATATCCGTTACAAGATTCAGGGGGAGCAAGACATCTAAGGGAAGAAAATATTCAAATTCATTGCATATCTTTACCTTTGGGAACATGTCTACACTCAAATAGAGTACTTAAGTACTCACTCTACACATGTCATCCGAAATCTTGGTACTCTTGTGGTTTATTGCTTTTTCTCTGCTTAGTAGATGTTTCTGTGTTGTCTAACCTTGTTTACGCAGGTTCATCTCTTCCAAAGCTAGTTCAAGACCACAAGGTAAGTATATGCATCACAGTCATGTGCATGAAGATCTCTTGTTGATGTACATATTGTTTGCAAGAAGGACTCATGTGCATGAAGGTACATTTCCCATGTTCACATCATTTGCTCTGGTGCATATAGCCAAGACACATGTAACTCATTGCTTGCTCTATCATGATTATGCACTCACATGATCTTATGTTCCATATTAACATGATTGCATACATGTAGGGGGAGCCTATGCATGTTACATGTCTTTTCAAAGCTTTACTTGCTTTTCTCTATATCTTTATCTAAATCTTTGATGTATGTTGTCATCAATTACCAAAAAGGGGGAGATTGAAAGCACAAGTGCTCCCTGGGTGATTTTGGTAATTAATGTCAACATATCTCTTGTTGGACTAATACTTTCATCCAGTACATTTCAGATAAGTTCAACAGTGGAGTGGCATGGACAAGAGGATGTGGAACCCCTTCAAGATGCTAAGGACAACAGATTGGCTCAAGCTCAAAGCTCATGACTCTACATTTCCCATTTTCAGTGATCCAAGATCACATTGAGTCTATAGGAAAGCCAATACTATTAAAAGGGGATGATGTGTTGCTTAATGGCTTGCTTGCTCAAAGTGCTTAGTGATATGCTCCAAAACCCTCAACCACTTTCTCATATCCACATATGTCCAAAACCAAAAGTCAAACTCGGCCCCACCGATTTGATCCATCCCGCACCACCGAGTTCATTTGACATAGCCACTGCCAGAAACCCTAATCAATTCGGTCACACCGATGGGATCTCGGTCTCACCGAGATGGGCCTACAAACTCTCTGTTGTCTATTGCAATATTTTCGGTCCCACCGAGAATATGTGATCGGTCACACCGAGTTTGCCTGACCAACTCTCTGTTTTACTTATTACCAAATCGGTCTCACCGAGTTGTGTAATCGGTCAAACTGTTGGGGAACATAGCAGAAATTCAAAAATTTCTACGCATCACCAAGATAAATCTATGGAGATTCTAGCAACAAGAGAGGGAGAGGATGAGCATCTTCATACCTTTGAAGATCGCTAAGAGGAAGTGTTAAAAAACGCAGATGATGGAGTCGTACTCGCGGCGATTCAAATCGCGGAAGATCCGATCTAGCGCCGAACGGACGGCGCCTCCGTGTTCAACACACGTACAGCCCGGGGATGTCTCCTCCTTCTTGATCCAGCAAGGGGAGAGGAGAAGTTGAGGGATAACTCCAACAGCACGACGGCGTGGTGTTGGTGGAGCTTGTGGTTCTCTAGTAGGGCTTCGCCAAGCACTACGGAGGAGGAGGACGTGTTGGAGGACGGAAGGGCTGCGCCAAAAGCAAGGGTGCGGTTGCCCTCTCTCTCCCTCACTATATATAGGGGGAAGCGGGGGTGGAGGAGGTGCCCTAGGGTTCCCTAGGGGAGGGGTGGCAGCCATAGGGGAAACCCTAGATGGGTTTGGGCGCCCCCACCCCTAGGAAACTTGCCCCCCAAGCCAGGAGGGGCGGCTGCCCTAGGGGAGGCACCCCCACCTCTCCAGGTTATGTGAGAGGGGTTGGAGGGGCGCACAGCCCCTTAGTGGGCTGGTGTGCCCCTCCCCTTGGCCCATAAGGCCCCCCAACTCTTGCTGGGGCCTACGAAACCCCTTTCGGACACGCTGGTCGTCACCTGGTACTCCCAGAACAATTCCGGACTCCAATACCCTTCATCCAATATATCGATCTTCACCTCCGGACCATTCCAGAGTTCCTCGTCACGTCCGAGATCTCATCCGGGACTCCGAACAACCTTCAGTAACCACATACTATTTCCCATAACAACTCTAGCATCACCGAACTTTAAGTGTGTAGACCCTACGAGTTCGGGAACCATGCAGACATGACCGAGACATTCTCCGGTCAATAACCAACAGCGGGATCTGGATACCCATGTTGGCTCCCACATGTTCCACGATGATCTCATCGGATAAACCACGATGTCGGGGATTCAATCAATCCCATATACAATTCCCTTTGTCAATCGGTATGTTACCTGCCCGAGATTCGATCGTCGGTATCCCAATACCTCATTCAATCTCGTTACCGGCAAGTCACTTTACTCGTTGCATAATGCATGATGCCATGACTAACTACTTAGTCACATTGAGCTCATTATGATGATGCATTACTGAGTGGGCCCAGAGATACCTCTCCGTCATACGGAGTGACAAATCCCAGTCTCGATTTGTGCCAACCCAACAAACACTTTCGGAGATACCTGTAGTGCACCTTTATAGTCACCCAGTTACGTTATGACGTTTGGTACACCCAAAGCACTCCTACGGTATCAGGGAGTTACACAATCTCATGGTCTAAGGAAATGATACTTGACATTAGAAAAGCTTTAGCAAATGAACTACACGATCTTGTGCTATGCTTAGGATTGGGTCTTGTCCATCACATCATTCTCGTAATGATGTGATCCCGTTATCAATGACATCCAATGTCCATGGTCAAGAAACCATAACCATCTATTGATCAACAAGCTAGTCAACTATAGGCTCACTAGGGACATGTTGTGGTCTATGTATTCACACATGTATTACGGTTTCCAGTTAATACAATTATAACATGAACAATAGACAATTATCATGAACAAGGAAATATAATAATAACCATTTTATTATTGCCTCTAGGGAATATTTGCAACAGTCTCCCACTTGCACTAGAGTCAATAATCTAGTTCACATCGCTATGGGATTGTAATGAATCCAACACCCATTGGGTTTGATCATATCTCGCTTGTGAGAGAGGTTATTAGTCAACGGATCTGAATCTTTCAGATCCTTGTGTGCTTTACAAATATCTATGTCATCTCTTAGATGCAGCTACCACGCGCTATTTGGAACTATTCCAAATAACTGCTCTACTATATGAATCCGGTCTACTATTCAGAGTCATCCAGATTAGTGTCATAGTTTGCATTGGCGTAACCCTTTACGACGAACTCTTTTACCATCTCCATAATCGAGAAAATTCCTTAGTCCACTAGTTAATAAGGATAACCTTGACCGCTGTCTTGTGATCCATTCCTGGATCACACTTGTACCCCTTGACTGACTCATGGCAAGGCACACTTTAGGTGCAGTACACGACATAGCATACTGTGTAGCCTACATCTA
The DNA here is from genome assembly GCF_018294505.1 of Triticum aestivum. Lineage (NCBI taxonomy): Eukaryota > Viridiplantae > Streptophyta > Magnoliopsida > Poales > Poaceae > Triticum > Triticum aestivum. The sequence continues at coordinate 578,507,271 of NC_057813.1, read as the reverse complement.
AAGCATAGGGTACGACCTTCGTCCTTTCTCTCTCTTCTGCCGTGGTCAGGTCTTGAGTCTTACTCAATACTCACACCTTATAACACAGCCAAGAACTCCTTCTTTGCCGATCTATTTTGAACTCCTTCAAAAACTTGTCACGGTGCGTACTCATTTGAAAGTACTATCAACCGATTTTGATCTATCCTTATAGATCTTGATGCTCAATGTTCAAGCAGCTTAATCCAGGTTTTCCATCGAAAAACATTTTCCAAATAACCCTATATGCTTTCCAGATATTCTACATCATTTCCAATCAACAATATGTCAACAACATATACTCATCAGAAATGATATAGTGCTCCCACTCACTTCTTTGGAAATACAAGTTTCTCATAAACTTTGTATAAACCCAAAATCTTTGTTCATCTCATCAAAGTGTATATTCCAACTCCGAGATGCTTACTCCAGTCCTTAGAAGGATTGCTAGAGCTTTGCATACTTGTTAGCATCTTTTAGGATTGACAAAACCTTCTGGTTGTATCACATACAACCTTTCCTCAAGAAAATCATTGAGGAAACAATGTTTTGACATCCTATCTGCAAGATTTCATAAACAATGCAGAAACTACTAATATAATTTCAACAGACTCTTAGCATCGCTACGAGTGAGAAAGTCTCATCGTAGTCAACTCCTTGAACTTGTCGGAAAACATCTTAGCGACAAGTCTAGCTTTCTTAATGGTGACACTTACCATCATTGTCCGTCTTCCCTTTTAAAATCCATTTGTACCCAACAACCTTATGACCATCAAGTAGTTCTTCCAAATTCTACACTTTGTTTTATACATGGATCCTCTTTTGGATTTTATGGCCTCGAGCCATTTGTCAGAATCCGGGCCCACCATCGCTTCTCCATAGCTCGTAGGTTCATTGTTGTCTAGCAACGTTACCTCCAAGACAGGATTACCGTACCACTCCGAAGCAGTACGTGTCCTTGTCGACCTACGAGGTTTGGTAGTGACTTGATCCGAAGTTTCATGATCACTATCGTCAGCTTCCCCTTCAACTGGTGTAGGCGCCACAGGAACAACTTCCTATGCCCTGCTATAGATTGGTTGAAGTGATGGTTCAATAACCTCATCAAGTCTTCACCATCCTCCCACTCAATTCTTTCAAGAGAAACTTTTCCTCGAGAAAGGACTCGTTTCTAGAAACAATCACTTTTGCTTCCAGATCTGAAATAGGAGGTATACCCAACTGTTTTGGGTGTCCTATGAAGATGCATTTATCCGCTTTGGGTTTGAGCTTGTCAGGCTAAAACTTTTCCACATAAGCTTCGCAGTCCCAAACTTTTAAGAAATGACAACTTAGGTTTCTCTAAACCATAGTTCATACGCTGTCATCTGAACGGAATTACGTGGTGCCCTATTTGAAGTGAATGCGGTTGTCTCTAATGCCTAACCCATAAACGATAGTGGTAATTTGATAAGAGACATCATGGTATGCACCATATCCAATAGGGTGAAACTATGATGTTCGGACACACCATCACACTATGATTTTCCAGGCGGTATTAGTTGTGAAATAGTTTCCACAATGTCTTAGTTGTATACTAAACTCATAACTCAGATACTCATCTCTATGATCATATCATAGACATTTTATCCTCTTGTCACGATGATCTTCAACTTCAATCTGAAATTACTTGAACCTTTCAATAATTTAGACTTGTGTTTCATCAAGTAAATATACTCAGCATCTACTCAAATCATCTGTGAATTAAGAACATAACGATATCCACTGCGTGCCGCAGCACTCATTGGACTGCATACATCAACATGTATTACTTCCAACAAGTTGCTTTCTTGTTCCATCTTACTGAAAACGAGGCTTTTCAGTCATCTTGCCCATGTGGTATGATTTGCATGTCTCAAGTGATTAAAAATCAAGTGAGTCCAAATGATCCATCTGCATGGAGTTTCTTCATGCGTACATACTAATAGACATGGTTCGCATGTCTCAAACTTTTCAAAAAACGAGTGAGTCCAAAAGATCCATCAACATGGAGCTTCTTCATGCGTTTTATACCAATATGACTCAAATGGCAGTGCCACAAGTAGGTGGTACTATCATTACTATCTTATATCTTTTGGCATGAACATGTGTATCACTACGATCGAGATTCAATAAACCATTCATTTTAGGTGCAAGACCATTGAAGGTATTATTTAAATAAACAGAGTAACCATTATTATCTTTAAATGAACAACTGTATTGCGATAAACATAATCCAATCATGTCTATGCTCAACGCAAACACCAAATAACAATTATTTAGGTTTAACACCAATCCCGATGGTAGAGGGAGCGTGCGATGTTTGATAATATCAACCTTGCAAATGCTTCCAACACATATCGTCACCTCACCTTCAGCTAGTCTCTGTTTATTCCGTAGCCTTTTATTTTGAGTTACTAACACTTAGCAACCGAACCGGTTGTGGGAAATATGCCCTAGAGGCAATAATAAAAGTATTATTATTATATTTCCTTGTTCATGATAATTGTCTTTTATTCATGCTATAACTGTATTATCCGGAAATCGTAATACACGTGTGAATACATAGACCACAATATGTCCCTAGTGAGCCTCTAGTTGACTAGCTCGTTGTGATCAACAGATAGTCATGGTTTCCTGGCTATGGACATTGGATGTCGTTGATAACGGGATCACATCATTAGGAGAATGATGTGATGGACAAGACCCAATCCTAAGACTAGCACAAAAGATCGTGTAGTTCATTTGCTAGAGCTTTGCCAATGTCAAGTATCTCTTCCTTCGACCATGAGAGCGTGTAACTACTGGATACCGTAGGAGTGCTTTGGGTGTATCAAACGTCACAACGTAACTGGGTGACTATAAAGGTGCACTGCAGGTATCTCCGAAAGTATCTATTGTTTTATGCGGATCGAGACTGGGATTTGTCACTCCGTGTAAACTGAGAGGTATCTCTGGGCCCACTCGGTAGGACATCATCATATGCGCAATGTGACCAAGGAGTTGATCACGGGATGATGTGTTACGGAACGAGTAAAGTGACTTGCCGGTAACGAGATTGAACAAGGTATTGGATACCGACGATCGAATCTCGGGCAAGTAACATACCGATAGACAAAGGGAATTGAATACGGGATTGATTAAGTCCTTGACATCGTGGTTCATCCGATGAGATCATCGTGGAACATGTGGGAGCCATCATGGGTATCCAGATCCCGCTGTTGGTTATTGACCGGAGAACGTCTCGGTCATGTCTACATGTCTCTCGAACCCGTAGGGTTTACACACTTAAGGTTCGATGACGCTAGGGTTATAAAGGAAGTTTGTATGTGGTTACCGAATGTTGTTCGGAGTCCCGGATGAGATCCCGGACGTCACGAGGAGTTCCGGAATGGTCCGGAGGTAAAGATTTATATATGGGAAGTCCTATTTTGGCCACCGGAAAATGTTCGGGATTTTTCGGTATTGTACCGGGAAGGTTCTAGAAGGTTCCGGAGTGGGGCCCACCTGCATGGGGGGACCCACATGGACGTGGGTATTGGGGGCAAGGCCCCACACCCCTGTTCAAGGCGCACCAAGATCCCCCCTTAGAAGGAATAAGATCATATCCCGAAGGGATAAGATCAAGATCCCTAAAAAGGGGGGATAACAATCGGTGGGAAGGAAATAATGAGATTTCTTTCCTCCCACCTTGGCCAACGCCCCAATGGACTTGGAGGGCAAGAAACCAGCCCCTCCACCCCTATATATAGTGGGGAGGCGCATGGGAGCTATACACGAAGTTCTGGCGCAGCCCTCCCCCTCTCCCAAGTACTCCTCTTCTCCCGTGGTGCTTGGCGAAGCCCTGCAGGATTGCCACGCTCCTCCACCACCACCACGCCATTGTGCTGCTGCTGGATGGAGTCTTCCTCAACCTCTCCCTCTCTCCTTGCTGGATCAAGGCGTGGGAGACGTCACCGGGCTGTACGTGTGTTGAACGCGGAGGTGCCGTGCGTTCGGCACTTGATCATCGGTGATTTGAATCACGACGAGAACGACTCCTTCAACCCCGTTCACTTGAACGCTTCCGCTTAGCGATCTACAAGGGTATGTAGATGCACTCTCCTTCTACTCGTTGCTGGTCTCTCCATAGATAGATCTTGGTGACACGTAGGAAAATTTTGAATTTCTGCTACGTTCCCCAACAGTGGCATCATGAGCTAGGTCTATTGCGTAGATTCTTTGCACGAATAGAACACAAAGTAGTTGTGGGCGTTGATGTTGTTCAATATGCTTACCATTACTAGTCCAATCTTGCTTCGACGGTATTGTGGGATGAAGCAGCCCGGACCGACCTTACACGTACTCTTACGTGAGACAGGTTCCACCGATTGACATGCACTTGGTGCATAAGGTGGCTAGCGGGTGCCAGTCTCTCCCACTTTAGTCGGAACGGATTCGATGAAAAGGGTCCTTATGAAGGGTAAATAGCAATTGGCATATCACGTTGTGGTTTTGCGTAGGTAAGAAACGTTCTTGCTAGAAACCCATAGCAGCCACGTAAAACATGCAAACAACAATTAGAGGACGTCTAACTTGTTTTTGCAGGGTATGCTATGTGATGTGATATGGCCAAAAGGATGTGATGAATGATATATGTGATGTATGAGATTGATCATGTTCTTGTAATAGGATTCACGACTTGCATGTCGATGACTATGACAACCGGCAGGAGCCATAGGAGTTGTCTTTATTTATTGTATGACCTGCGTGTCATTGAAGAACGCCATGTAAACTACTTTACTTTATTGCTAAACGCGTTAGTCATAGAAGTAGAAGTAGTCGTTGGCGTGACAACTTCATGAAGACACGATGATGGAGATCATGATGATGGAGATCATGGTGTCATGTCGGTGACAAGATGATCATGGAGCCCCGAAGATGAAGATCAAAGGAGCTATATGATATTGGCCATATCATGTCACTACTCTATTTGATTGCATGTGATGTTTATCATGTTTATGCATCTTGTTTGCTTAGAACGACGGTAGTAAATAAGATGATCCCTTACAACAATTTCAAGAAGTGTTCTCCCCTAACTGTGCACCGTTGCTACAGTTCGTCGCTTCTAAGCACCACGTGATGATCGGGTGTGATGGATTCTTACGTTCACATACAACGGGTGTAAGACAATTTTACACAGCGAAAACACTTAGGGTTAACTTGACGAGCCTAGCATGTACAGACATGGCCTCGGAACACAGAGACCGAAAGGTCGAGCATGAGTCGTATAGTAGATACGATCAACATGAAGATGTTCACCGATGATGACTAGTCCGTCTCACGTGATGATCGGACACGGCCTAGTTGACTCGGATCATGTGATCACTTAGATGACCAGAGGGATGTCTATCTAAGTGGGAGTTCATAAGATGAACTTAATTATCCTGAACATAGTCAAAAGACCTTTTGCAAATTATGTCGTAAGCTCGCGCTTTAGTTCCACTGTTTAGATATGTTCCTAGAGAAAATATAGTTGAAAGTTGATAGTAGCGATTATGCGATCAGTAGAAAGCTTATGTCCTTAATGCACCGCTCAGTGTGCTGAACCCCAACGTCGTTTGTCGATGTTGCGAACATCGGACATACACGTTTTGATAACTACGTGATAGTTCAATTAAATGGTTTAAGTAGAGGCACCAAAGACGTTTTTGAAACGTCGCGGAACATATGAGATGTTTCGAGGGCTGAAATTGGGATTTCAGGCTCGTGCCCACGTCAAGAGGTATAAGACCTCCGACGATTTTCTTAGCCTGCAAACTAAGGGAGAAAAGCTAAATCGTTGAGCTTGTGCTCAGATTGTCTGAGCACAACAATCACTTGAATCGAGTGGGAGTTGATCCTCCAGATGAGATAGTGATGTTTCCCCAAAGTCATTGCCACCAAGCTGCTAGAGCTTCGTGATTAACTATAACATATCAGGGATAGATATGATGATCCTTGAAATATTCATGATGTTTGACACCGTGAAAGTAGAAATCAAGAAGGAGCATCAATTGTTGATGGTTGGTGAAACCACTAGTTTCAAGAAGGGCAAGGGAACAAAGGGATACTTCATGAAACGGCAATTCAGCTGCTGCTCTAGTGAAGAAACCCAAGGTTGAACCCAAACCCGATACTAAGTGCTTCTGTAATAAGGGGAACAACCACTGGAGCAGCATTACCCTAGATACTTGGTAGATGAGAAGGCTAGCAAGGTCGATAGAAGTATATTGGATATACATTATGTTAATGTGTACTTTACTAGTACTCCTAGTAGCACCAGGGTATTGGATACCGGTTCGGTTGCTAAGTGTTAGTAACTCGAAATAAAAGCTACGGAATAAACGGAGACTAGCTAAAGGTGAGATGACGATATATGTTGGAAGTGTTTCCAAGGTTGATATGATCAAGCATCGCACGCTCCCTCTACCACCGAGATTGGTGTTTGCGTTGAGCATAGACATGATTGGATTATGTCTATCGCAATACGGTTATTCATTTAAGGAGAATAATGGTTACTCTATTTTTGAATAATACCTTCAATGGTCTTGCACCTAAAGGAATGGTTTATTGAATCTCGGTCGTAGTGATACACATTTTCATGCCAAAAGATATAAGATAGTAATGATAGTACCACTTACTTGTGGCACTGCCATGTAAGTCATAATGGTATAAAACGCATGAAGAAGCTCCATGTTGATGGATCTTTGGACTCACTCGTTTTTGAAAAGTTTGAGAGATGCGAACCATGTCTATTGGTGTATATGCATGAAGAAACTCCATGCAAATGGATCGTTCGGACTCACTTGATTTTGAATCACTTGAGATATGAAAATCATACCACATGGGCAAGATGACTGAAAAGCCTCATTTTCAGTAAGATGGAACAAGATAGCAACTTGTTGGAAGTAACACATTTTGATGTGTGCAGTCGAATGAGTGCTGAGGCATGCAGTGAATATCATTATGTTCTTACTTCACAGATGATTCGAGTAAATGTTGAGTATATTTACTTGATGAAACACAAGTCTGAATTATTGAATGGTTCAAGTAATTTCAGAGTGAAGTAGTAGATCATTGTGACAAGAGGATAAAATGTCTATGATATGATCATAGAGATGAATATCTGAGTTACGAGTTTTGGCACACAATTAAGACATTGTGGAAATTGTTTCGCAATTAATACCGCCTGGAACACCATAATGTGATGGTGTGTCCGAACATCATAGTTGCACCCTATTGGATATGGTGCGTACCATGATGTCTCTTATCGAATTACCACTATCGTTCATGGGTTAGGCATTAGAGACAACCACGTTCACTTTAAATAGGGCACCACGTAATTCCGTTGAGATGACACCGTATGAATTATGGTTTAGAGAAACCTAAGTTGTCGTTTCTTAAAAGTTTGGGGCTGCGACGCTTATATGAAAAAGTTTCAGGTTGATAAGCTCGAACCCAAAGCGGATAAAATGCATCTTCATAGGAAACCCAAAACAGTTGGGTATACCTCCTAATTCAGATCCGAAAGCAATATGGATTGTTTCTAGAATCGGGTCCTTTCTCGAGGAAAAGTTTCTCTCGAAAGAATTGAGTGGGAGGATGGTGGAGACTTGATGAGGTTATTGAACCGTCTCTTCAACTAGTGTGTGACAGGGCACAGGGAGTTGTTCCTGTGGCACCTACACCAATTGAAGTGGAAGCTTATGATATTGATCATGAAACTTCGGATCAAGTCACTCCCAAACCTCGTAGGATGACAAGGATGCGTACTACTTCAGAGTGGTACGTAATCCTGTCTTGAAGGTCATGTTGCTAGACAACAATGAACCTACAAGCTATCGAGAAGCGATGGTGGGCCCGGATTCCGATAAATGGCTTGAGGCCATAAAATCCGAGAGAGGATCCATGTATGAAAACAAAGTGTAGACTTTGGCAGAACGGCTCGATGGTCGTAAGGCTAATGAGTACAGATGGATTTCAAAAGGAAGACGGACAATGATGGTAAATGTCACCATTAAGAAAGCTCGACTTGTCGTTAAGATGTTTTCCGACAAGTTCAAGGAGTTGACTACGATGAGATTTTCTCACTCGTAGCAATGCTAAGAGTTTGTTGGAATTATATTAGCGATTACTGCATTATTTATGAAATCTTGCAGATAGGATGTCAAAACATTGTTTCCTCGACGATTTTAAAGAGGAAAGGTTGTATGTGATACAACCGGAAGGTTTTGTCAATCCCGAAAGATGCTAATAAGTATGCAAAGCTCCAGCAATCCTTCTAAGGACCGGAGTGAGCATCTCGGAGTTGGAATGTATGCTTTGATGATGATCAAACATTTTGGGTTTGTACAAAGTTTATGAGAAACTTGTATTTCCAAAGAAGTGAGTGGGAGCACTATAGAATTTCTGATGAGTATATGTTGTTGACATATTGTTGATCAGAAATGACGTAGAATTTCTGGAAAGCATATAGGGTTATTTTGAAAGTGTTTTTCAATGGAAAGCCTGGATTAAGCTACTTGAACATTGAGCATCAAGATCTATAAGGATAGATCAAAATGCTTAATAATACTTTCAAATGAGCACATACCTTGACATGATCTTGAAGGTGTTCAAGATGGACCAGTCAAAGAAGGAGTTCTTGCCTGAGTTGTAAGGTACGAAGTTAAGACTTAAAGCTCGACCACGGCAGAATAGAGAGAAAGGACGAAGGTCGTCCCCTATGCTTAAGACGTAGGCTCTTCAGTATGCTATGTTGTGTACCGCACCTGAAGTGTGTCTTGCCATGAGTCAGTCAAGGGGTACAAGAGTGATCCAAGAATGGCTCACAGGACAGCGGTCAAAGTTATCCTTAGTAACTAGTGGACTAAGGAATTTTCTCGATTATGGAGGTGGTAAAAGAGTTCGTCGTAAAGGTTACGACGATGCAAGCTTGACACCTATCCGGATAGCTCTGAGTAGAGAGACCGGATACATATAATGGAGCAATAATTTAGAATAGCTCCAAGTAGAACAGTTGTTTGGAATAGCTCCAAATAGAGCGTGGTAGCTGCATCTAGGAGATGACATAGAGATTTGTAAAGCACACACGGATCTGAAAGGTTCAGACCCGTTGACTAAAACCTCTCTCACAAGCAACATGATCAAACATAAAACTCATTGAGTGTTAATCACATAGTGATGTGAACTAGACTACTGACTCTAGTAAACTCTTGGGTATTAGTCACATGGCGATGTGACCTGTGAGTGTTAATCACATGGCGATGTGAACTAGATTATTGACTCTAGTGCAAGTGGGAGACTGTGGGAAATATGCCCTAGAGGCAATAATAAAAGTATTATTATTATATTTCCTTGTTCATGATAATTGTCTTTTATTCATGCTATAACTGTATTATCCGGAAATCGTAATACACGTGTGAATACATAGACCACAATATGTCCCTAGTGAGCCTCTGGTTGACTAGCTCATTGTGATCAACAGATAGTCATGGTTTCCTGGCTATGGACATTGGATGTCGTTGATAACGGGATCACATCATTAGGAGAATGATGTGATGGACAAGACCCAATCCTAAGACTAGCACAAAAGATCGTGTAGTTCATTTGCTAGAGCTTTGCCAATGTCAAGTATCTCTTCCTTCGACCATGAGAGCGTGTAACTCCTGGATACCGTAGGAGTGCTTTGGGTGTATCAAACGTCACAACGTAACTGGGTGACTATAAAGGTGCACTACAGGTATCTCCGAAAGTATCTATTGTTTTATGCGGATCGAGACTGGGATTTGTCACTCCGTGTAAACGGAGAGGTATCTCTGGGCCCACTCGGTAGGACATCATCATATGCGCAATGTGACCAAGGAGTTGATCACGGGATGATGTGTTACGGAACGAGTAAAGTGACTTGCCGGTAACGAGATTGAACAAGGTATTGGATACCGACGATCGAATCTCGGGCAAGTAACATACCGATAGACAAAGGGAATTGAATACGGGATTGATTAAGTCCTTGACATCGTGGTTCATCCGATGAGATCATCTTGGAACATGTGGGAGCCATCATGGGTATCCAGATCCCGCTGTTGGTTATTGACCGGAGAACGTCTCGGTCATGTCTACATGTCTCCCGAACCCGTAGGGTCTACACACTTAAGGTTCGATGACGCTAGGGTTATAAAGGAAGTTTGTATGTGGTTACCGAATGTTGTTCGGAGTCCCGGATGAGATCCCGGACGTCACGAGGAGTTCCGGAATGGTCCAGAGGTAAAGATTTATATATGGGAAGTCCTATTTTGGCCACCGGAAAATGTTCGGGATTTTTCGGTATTGTACTGGGAAGGTTCTAGAAGGTTCCGGAGTGGGGCCCACCTGCATGGGGGGACCCACATGGACGTGGGTAGTGGGGGCAAGGCCCCACACCCCTGGTCAAGGCGCACCAAGATCCCCCCTTAGAAGGAATAAGATCATATCCCGAAGGGATAAGATCAAGATCCCTAAAAAGGGGGGATAACAATCGGTGGGGAAGGAAATAATGAGATTTCTTTCCTCCCACCTTGGCCAACGCCCCAATGGACTTGGAGGGCAAGAAACCAGCCCCTCCACCCCTATATATAGTGGGGAGGCGCATGGGAGCTATACACGAAGTTCTGGCGCAGCCCTCCCCCTCTCCCAAGTACTCCTCTTCTCCCGTGGTGCTTGGCGAAGCCCTGCAGGATTGCCACGCTCCTCCACCACCACCACGCCGTTGTGCTGCTGCTGGATGGAGTCTTCCTCAACCTCTCCCTCTCTCCTTGCTGGATCAAGGCGTGGGAGACGTCACCGGGCTGTATGTGTGTTGAACGCGGAGGTGCCGTGCGTTCGACACTTGATCATCGGTGATTTGAATCACGACGAGAACGACTCCTTCAACCCCGTTCACTTGAACGCTTCCGCTTAGCGATCTACAAGGGTATGTAGATGCACTCTCCTTCTACTCGTTGCTGGTCTCTCCATAGATAGATCTTGGTGACACGTAGGAAAATTTTGAATTTCTGCTACGTTCCCCATCACCGGTATCTATTACCTAGGTGCTACTAGGAGTACTAGTAAAGTACACATTAATATAATGTATATCCAATATACTTCTGTCGATCATGCCTGCCTTCTTATCTACCAAGTATCTAGGGTAATTCTGCTCCAGTGACCGTGCCCCTTATTACAGAAGCACTTAGTCTCGAGTTTGGGTTCAACCTTGGGTTTCTTCACTAGAGCAGCAACTGATTTGCCGTTTCATGAAGTATCCCTTCTTGCCCTTGCCCTCTTTGAAACTAGTGGTTTCACTAACCATCAACAATTGATGCTCCTTCTTGATTTCTACTTTCGCGGTGTCAAACATCGCGAATAGCTCAAGGATCATCATATCTATCCTTGATATGTTATAGTTCATCACGAAGCTGTAGTAGCTTGGTGGCAGTGACTTTGGAGAAACATCACTATCTCATCTGGAAGATTAACTCCCAGTCGATTCAAGTGATTGTAGTACTCAGACAATCTGAGCACATGCTCAATGATTGAGATCTTATACCTTAGTTTGTAGGCTAGAAAACTCGTCGGAGGTCTCATACCTCTTGATGTGGGCACGAGCTTGAAATCCCAATTTCAGCCGTTGGAACATCTCACATGTTCCGCGACGTTTCAAAATCGTCTTCGGCGCCTCAATTCTAAACCGTTTAAATTGCTGAACTATCATGTAGTCATCAAAACGTGTATGTCAGATGTTCGCAACATCCACAGACGACGTTTGAGGTTCAGCACACCGAGCGGTGCATTAAGGACATAAGCCTTCTGCGTAGCAATGAGGACAATCCTCAGTTTATGGACCTAGTCCGCATAATTGCTACTATCAACTTTCAACTAAATTTTCTCTAGGAACATATCTAAAATAGTAGAACTAAAGCGCAAGTTACGACATAATTTGCAAAGACCTTTTGACTATGTTCAGGATAATTAAGTTCATCTAATGAACTCCCACTCAAATAGACATCCCTCTAGTCATCTAAGTGATACATGACCCGAGTCAACTAGGCCGTGTCCGATCATCACGTGAGACGAACTAGTCATCATCGGTGAACATCTTCATGTTGATCGCGTCTGCTATACGACTCATGTTCGACCTTTCAGTCTCTTGTGTTCCGAGGCCATGTCTGTACATGCTAGGCTCGTCAAGTCAACCTAAGTGTTTTGCATGTGTAAATCTGGCTTACAACCGTTGTATGCGAACGTTAGAATCTATCACACCCGATCATCACGTGGTGCTTCAAAACAACGAACCTTCGCAACGGTGCACAGTTAGGGGGAACACTTTCTTGAAATTTTATGAGAGATCATCTTATTTATGCTACCATCGTTCTAAGCAAATAAGATGCAATAACATGATAAACATCTCATGCAATCAAATAGTGACATGATATGGCCAATATCATTTTGCTCCTTTTGATCTCCATCTTCAGGGCGCCATGATCATCATCGTCACCGGCATGACACCATGATCTCCATCATCGTGTCTTCATGAAGTTGTCTCGCCAACTATTACTTCTACTACTATGGCTAACGGTTTAGCAATAAAGTAAAGTAATTACATGGCGTTATTCAATGACACGCAGGTCATACAATAAATTAAGACAACTCCTATGGCTCCTGCCGGTTGTCATACTCATCGACATGCAAGTCGTGATTCCTATTACAAGAACATGATCAATCTCATACATCACATATATATCATTCATCACATCCTTTTGGCCATATCACATCACACACATACTCTGCAAAAACAAGTTAGACGTCCTCTAATTGTTGTTGCATGTTTTACATGGCTGCTATGGGTTTCTAGCAAGAACGTTTCTTACCTACGCAAAGCCACAAGGGTGATATGCCAATTGCTATTTACCCTTCATAAGGACCCTTTTCATTGAATCCGATCCGACTAAAGTGGGAGAGACTGGCACCCGCTAGCCACCTTATGCTACAAGTGCATGTTAGTCGGTGGAACCTGTCTCACGTAAGTGTACGTGTAAGGTCGGTCCGGGCCGCTTCATCCCTCAATACCGTCGAAACAAGATAGGACTAGTAACGGTAAGAATATTGAACAAATCATCGCCCACAACTACTTTGTGTTCTACTCGTGCATAGAATCTACGCATAGACCTAGCTCATGATGCCACTGTTGGGGAACGTAGCAGAAATTCAAAATTTTCTAGGCATTACCAAGATCAATCTATGGAGATTCTAGCAACAAGAGAGGGAGAGGATGAGCATCTTCATACCTTTGAAGATCGCTAAGCGGAAGCATTACAAGAACGTGGATGATGGAGTCGTACTCGCGGCGATTCAAATCGCGGAAGATCCGATCTAGCGCCGAACGGACGGCGCCTCCATGTTCAACACATGTACAACCCGTGGACGTCTCCTCCTTCTTGATCCACCAAGGGGAGAGGAGAAGTAGAGGGAGAACTCTGACAGCACGACGGCGTGGTGTTGGTGGAGCTTGTGGTTCTCCAGTAGGGCTTCACCAAGCACTACGGAGGAGGAGGAGGTGTTGGAGGAGGGAAGGGCTGCGCCAAAAGCAAGGGTGCGGCTGCCCTCTCTCTCCCTCACTATATATAGGGGAAGGGGAGTGGAGGAGGTGCCCTAGGGTTCCCTAGGGGAGGGGTGGCGTCCACAGGGGAAATCCTAGATGGGTTTGGGCACCCCCACCCCTAGGAAACTTGCACCCCAAGCCGGGGGGGGGGGGGCAGCTGCCCTAGGGGAGGCGCCCCCACCTCTCCAGGTTACGTGAGAGGGGCTGGGAGGGGAGCACAACCCCTTAGTGGGCTGGTGTGCCCCCTTCCCTTGGCCCATAAGGTCCCCCAACGCTTGCCGGGGCCTCTGAAACCCCTTTTGGACACGCTGGTTGTCACCCGGTACTCCCAGAACAATTCCGGACTCCAATACCCTTCGTCCAATATATCGATCTTCACCTCCAGACCATTCCGGAGTTCCTCGTCACGTCTGGGATCTCATCCGGGACTCCGAACAACCTTCGGTAACCGCATACTATTTCCCATAACAACTCTAGCGTCAACGAACCTTAAGTGTGTAGACCCTACGGGTTCGGGAACCATGCAGACATGACCGAGATGTTCTCCGTTCAATAACCAACAGAGGGATCTGGATACCCATGTTGGCTCCCACATGTTCCATGATGATCTCATCGGATGAACCACGATGTCGGGGATTGAATCAATCCCGTATACAATTCCCTTTGTCAATCGGTATGTTACTTGCTCGAGATTCGATCGTCGGTATCCCAATACCTCGTTCAATCTCGTTACCGGCAAGTCACTTTACTCGTTGCGTAATGCATGGTCCCGTGACTAACTACTTAGTCACATTGAGCTCATTATGATGATGCATTACCGAGTGGGCCCAGAGATACCTCTCCGTCATATGGAGTGACAAATCCCAGTCTCGATTCATGCCAACCTGATAACCCACAAGTGTAGGGGATCGCAACAACTTTCGAGGGTGAAGTACACCCAAATTTATTGATTCGACACAAGGGGAGCCAAAGAATATTCTTGAGTATTAGCAATTGAGTTGTCAATTCAATCACACCTGGATAACTTAGTATCTGCAACAAGGTATTTAGTAGCAAAAGTGGTATGATAGTAATGGTAACAGTAGTAACAGAAAAGGTAAATGTTTTTGGGTTTTTGTAGTAGTTGTAACAGTAGCAACGGAAAAGTAAATAAGCGAAGAACAATATGTGAAAAGCTCGTAGGCAATGGATCAGTGATGGATAATTATGCCGGATGCGATTCCTCATGCAATAGTTATAACATAGGGTGATATAGAACTAGCTCCAATTCATCAATGTAATGTAGGCATGTATTCCGTAAATAGTCACACGTGCTTGTGGAAAAGAACTTGCATGACATCTTTTGTCCTACCCTCCCGTGGCAGCGGGGTCCTAGTGGAAACTAAGGGATATTAAGGCCTCCTTTTAATAGAGAACCGGACCAAAGCATTAACACATAGTGAATACATGAACTCCTCAAACTACGGTCATCACCGAGAAGTATCCCGATTATTGTCACTTCGGGGTTGTCGGATCATAACACATAATAGGTGACTATAGACTTGCAAGATAGGATCAAGAACACACATATATTCATGAAAACATAATAGGTTCAGATCTGAAATCATGGCACTCGGGCCCTAGTGACAAGCATTAAGCATAGCAAAGTCATAGCAACATCAATCTCAGAACATAGTGGATACTAGGGATCAAACCCTAACAAAACTAACTTGATTACATGGTAAATCTCATCCAACCCATCACCGTCCAGCAAGCCTACGATGGAATTACTCATGCACGGCGGTGAGCATCATGAAATTGGTGATGGAAGATGGTTGATGATGACGACAGCGACGAATCCCCTTCTCCGGAGCCCCAAACGGACTGCAGATCAGCCCTCCCGAGAGAGATTAGGGCTTGGCGGTGGCTCCGTGTCGTGAAACGCGATGAAACTTTCTCCTTGATTTTTTTCTCCCCGAGACGGTATATATGGAGTTGGAGTTGAGGTCGGAGGAGGTCCGGGGGGCCCACAAGATAGGAGGGCGCGCCCCCTGTCTCGTGGATAGCCCGTGGGCCCCCTGATCTTGTTTTTTTCGCCAAATTTCTTATTTATTCTGAAAAGTGCCTCCGTGGATTTCCAGGACATTCCGAGAACTTTTCTTTTCTACACATAAAACAACATCATGGTAGTTCTGCTGAAAACAACGTCAGTCTGGGTTAGTTTCATTCAAATCATGCAAGTTAGAGTCCAAAACAAGGGCAAAAGTGTTTGGAAAAGTAGATACATTGGCGACGTATCAACTCCCCCAAGCTTAAATCTTTGCTTGTCCTCAAGCAATTCAATTGACAAACTAAAAGTGATAAAGAAAAACTTTTACAAGCTCTGTTTGCTCTTGTTGTTGTAAACATGAAAAGCCAGCATTCAAGTTTCAGCAAATATTATGAACTAACCATACTCATAATAACACATAGGTCTCACAATTACTCATATCAATAGCATAATCAGCTAGCGAGTCATAATAATAAAACTCGGATGACAACACTTTCTCAAAATAATCATAACATGATATAACAAAATGGAATCTTGCTAGCCCTTTCTGAGACCGCAAAACATAAATGCAGAGCACCTTTAAAGATCAAGGACTGACTAAACATTGTAATTCATGGTAAAAGAGATCCAGTCAAGTCATACCCAATATAAACCAATAATAATGAATGCAAATGACAGTGTGCTCTCCAGCGGGTGCTTTTAATAAGAAGGATGATGACTCAACATAAAAGTAAATAGATAGGCCCTTCGCAGAGGGAAGCAGGGATTTGTAGAGGTGCCAGAGCTCGATTTTAAAATAGAGATTGAATAACATTTTGAGCGGCATACTTTCGCTGTCAACGCAACAACTATGAGATGGCTGTATCTTCCATACTACATGCATTATAGGCAGTTCCCAAACAGAATGGTAAAGGTTTATACTCCCCCAACCACCAACAAGCATCAATCCATGGCTTGCTCGAAACAACGAGTGCCTCCAACATACAACAGCCCTGGGGGAGTTTTGTTTAATTATTTTGATTTGCTTTGATCTTTTTGGATCATGGGACTGGGCATCCCGGTTACCGGCCCTTTCTCGTGAATGAGGAGCGGAGTCCACTCCTCTGAGAATAACCCACCTAGCATGGAAGATATAGGCAGCCCTAGTTGAAACATGAGCTGCTCGAGCATACAAAACAGAATTTCATTTGAAGGTTTGGAGTTTGGCACATACAAATTTACTTGGAACGGCAGGTAGATACCGCATATAGGAAGGTATAGTGGACTCATATGGAACAACTTTGGGGTTTAAGGAGTTTGGATGCACAAGCAGTATTCCCGCTTAGTACAGGTGAAGGCTAGCAAAAGACTGGGAAGCGACCAACTGAGAGAGCGACAACAGTCGTAAGCATGCATTAAAATTAATTCACACCGGATACAAGCATGAGTAGGATATAATCCACCATGAACATAAATATCGTGAAGGCTATGTTGATTTGATTCAACTACATGCGTGGACATGTGCCAAGTTGAGTCACTCAATTCATTCAAAGGAGGATACCGTCCCATCATATCACATCATAATCATTCTAATAGCATGTTGGCACGCAAGGTAAACCATTATAACTCATAGCTAATCAAGCATGGCACAAGCAACTATAATCTCTAAGTGTCATTGCAAATATGTTTACTTCATAATAGCTGACTCAGGAACGATGAATCATCATATTTACAAAAACAAGAGAGGTCGAGTTCATACCAGCTTTTCTCATCCCAATAAGTCCATCGTATATCGTCATTATTGCCTTTCACTCGCACGACCGAACGAAGTGTATAATAATAAGAGTGCACGTGCATTGGACTAAGCTGGAATCTGCAAGCATTCAACTCAAGAGAGAAGACAAGTAATATGGGCTCTAAATATAAATAATCAATCATGCATATGAGAGCCACTAAGCATTTTCAATATGGTCTTCTCGACCCCCAGAAGAAAGAAAAGAAAATAAAACTATTTACACGGGAAAGCTCCCAACAAGTAAAAGAAGAACGAGAAATCTTTTTGGGTTTTCAGTTTAATTTCTACTACAAGCAAGGAAATTAAACTAACTATTTTTTTGGTTTTTCTTAAGGTTTAGCAAACACACAAGAAGAAAACTAGAAAAAGAGATTTAAACTAACATGGATAATACAATGAAAGAGTATGAGCACCGACGACTAGTGTGTGAACATGAATGTAAAGTCGGTGAGAAATACGTACTCCCCCAAGCTTAGGCTTTTGGCCTAAGTTGGTTTAATACCAAGGACCACCGCTACTCTCTCCGGTGTAAGGAGAGGTATAATCAGGATAATACTGGCTGGTCATCTCCGGATCCCACTGGACAGATGATGCGCGATAAGGGTCCAGTCCAGGTTCCGGTTCAGGTTCAGGTTCTGGAGTAAAAGCTTGAGCTAGATGATTGTTAACCGCCTCCGGTGTAACGAGAAATTTTTCTGCAAGCAAATCAAACAACAGAGGCGCAGGCAAAATAATAATCTCAAAGTGTTTCTTATTGAATCTAAGTTTATACAAGAGCATCCTATCTTTGTTGTCAACAATAAACTTATGTGCTACCATGCTCTTGTAATCTAGAATGTGAGGAGGCAATATTGTCTCCTTTTCCTCATGGTGCCTAATGGGTATCTGAAAATGTCTAGCAAGACGTGCAACATAGATACCTCCAAATATGGGGCCTTTTGTATGATTCAGGGCTAGCCGTTTAGCAACCGGCTCCCATATTAAAACTATTGTCTCTAAGCAAAGCATTTTAAAGCATGATAATATCAGGAACACTCAAGTTTCCACTATTCCCACGACCAATTAAGCATCTACTAGCAAATATGGTAAAGTAGCATAAAACAGGAAAGTGTATGCTAGAGACTTTTGCTTCGGAACCCTTCTTTGGCTCTTCTACAGCAATAATATTAACAAAGCCAGCCACATCTTCACGATGGGGTTCCTCTAGTTCTCCCTCATAAGGTATCCTACATACCATGCAAAAATGACGTAAAGACATTTCTTTGAACTCGTCATATAAATGAAATGATACTGCAGGCGGTGACTTCTTAGGATAAAAATAAAAGTTTTGCACGAAAGTATTGGTGAGTAAGAGATACTGATCGATTCGGTCGTTCATGAAACCGGTGAGGCCTGCAGTCTCGATTAAAGCATAAAAGTCTTCATGAATTCCGGCTTCCTTCAAGAAATCCTCACATGGCCATTCACATGACCGTACTTCCGCTAAGCGAGGAAGATTATACTTGGGTTTTTCCTTCTCTTTGTCTTGTTTTTCCTTAGAGCTTTGGCTAGAAGAGCCTTTAAAGAACCTCCTTAACATTTTCTGAAAAATTCTGAAATTTTAGTAACTTCAAAATAAAAGTGCATAAAACTAAACAAGATTGATAGCAACTACTCCTACAAGTGCCTAGAGCCTATATCATGCATTGGAATTGCTTGGGACCTCAAAAATTTAACATGCAAGCTCAAGAACAGGGTCACCAAGGCAGAAAGGATTTGCAATGAATAAAGCATTAGAACAAAAACTAATTGGACCAATGGAGGAGTCACATACCAAGCAACAATCTCCCAAAGCAGTTTTGCGAATGGAGCTGTGAGCTAAGAGATCAAAAATCACAGCAAAACGAGCTAGAACTCGGGCTTGAGCTGGATGGGGATTTTTTTGGGTAGAAGATGGAGTGTGTGGGTGCTGTCATAAGTGGAGGGGAGTCACCAGGGGCCCATGAGACAGGGGGTGCGCCCTACAGTGGGGGGGCCCCTCCTCTCTCGTGGCCTGGTGCCTGGCCCTCCTGAAGTGTTTTCAGTGCCTAAAATCCTCAACTATTCCAGAAAAATTCATACTAAATTTGCAGGGCATTTGGAGCACTTTTATTTTCAGACTATTTTTTATTGCATGGATAAATCAGAAAACAGACAGATAATACTATTTTTTCTTTATTTATTCTAAATAACAGAAAGTAAAAAGAGGGTACAGAAGGTTGTGCCTTCTAGTTTCATCCATCTCGTGATCATCGAAATGAATCCACTAACAAGGTTGATCAAGTCTTGTTAACAAACTCATTCCGAATAACACGGAACCGGAGAAATTTCGAATAACACTAAGTTACCTCAATGGGGATATGAAAATCCCCAACAATAAGAATATCATACTTTTTCTTGACAGTAGGGAGAGGAAATTCAAAACCTCCAAAAATGATATTTGGAACTTTTTCAATAGAATTGATGCTATGAACTTGAGATTGTTTCCTCGGAAAGTGTACCGTATGCTCATTACCATTAACATGAAAAGTGACATTGCCTTTGTTGCAATCAATAACAGCCCCTGCAGTATTAAGAAAAGGTCTACCAAGGATAATAGACATACTATCGTCCTCGGGAATATCAAGAATAACAAAGTCCGTTAAGATAGTGACATTTGCAACCACAACAGGCACATCCTCACAAATACCGACAGGTATAGCAGTTGATTTATCAGCCATTTGCAAAGATATTTCAGTAGGTGTCAACTTATTCAATTCAAGTCTACGATATAAAGAGAGAGGCATAACACTAACACCGGCTCCAAGATCACATAAAGCAGTTCTAACATAATTTCTTTTAATGGAGCATGGTATAGTTGGTACACCCGGATCTCCAAGTTTCTTTGGTATTCCACCCTTAAAAGTGTAATTAGCAAGCATGGTGGAAATTTCAGCTTCCGATATCTTTCTTTTATTTGTGATGATATCCTTCATATATTTAGCATAAGGATTTACTTTAAGCATATCAGTTAAGCGCATACGTAAGAAAATAGGTCTAATCATTTCAGCAAAGCGCTCAAAATCCTCATCATCCTTTGACTTGGATGGTTTAGGAGGAAAGGGCATGGGTTTCTGAACCCATGGTTCTCTTTCTTTACCGTGCTTCCTAGCAACAAAATCTCTCTTATCATAAGCGTTGATTCTTTGATTGTGGGTTATCAAGATCAGTAGCAGGTTCAATCTCTACATCATTGTCTTTGCTAGGTTGAGCATCAACATGAACATTATCATTAACATTATCACTAGGTTCATGTTCATCACCTGATTGCGTTTCAGCATCAGAAATAGAAATATCATTGGGATTCTCAGGTGTTTCTACATTAGGTTCACTAGAAGTTTGCAAAGTCCTATCATTCTTCTTTTTCTTCTTCCTCTTAGAAGAACTAGGAACATCTAGATTATTTCTCTAAGAATCTTGTTCTATTCTTTTAGGGTGGCCTTAAGGATACAAAGGTTCCTGAGTCATTCTACCAGTTCTAGTAGCCACTCTAATAGCAAAGTCATTTTTATTATTCAATTCATCAAGCAAATCGTTTTGAGCTTTGAGTACTTGCTTAGCTTAAGTAGCAACCATAGAAGCATATTTGCTAAAGCGGTGAAGTTCATCTTTAACTCTAGCCAGATTATCACCTACGCGTCCTATCTCGAAAGCATTATTCTTTAACTCTCTACCAACATAAGCATTAAAACTTTCTTGTCTAGCCATAAAGTCATCAAATTCATCTAAGCATGGGCTATGAAATTTAGTAGAGGGTATTTCAACTTTATCGTATCTATAGAGAGAATTTACCTTTACTACCTGTGTTGGGTTATCAAGACAATGTAGTTCTTCAGGCGGTATATTCAGACCATGTATTTCTTCAATAGGAGGTAAATTCTTAACATCTTCAGCTTTAATACCTTTTTCTTTCATTGATTTCTTTGCCTCTTGCATATCTTCAGGACTGAGAAATAAAACACCTCTCTTCTTCGGAGTGGGTTTAGGAATAGGCTCAGGAGTTGGCTCAATTGGTTCAGGAATTACTTCAGGAACTGGCTCGGGAAGAGTCCAATTATTTTCATTAGTCAACATATTATTCAATAGTATTTCAGCTTCGTCGACTGTTCTTTCCCTGAAAACACAACCAGCACAACTATCCAAGTGGTCCTTGGAAGCATCGGTTAGTCCATTATAAAAGATATCAAGTATTTCATTTTTCTTAAGATGATGATCAGGCAAAGCATAAAGCAACCGGAGAAGCCTCCCCCAAGCTTGTGGGAGACTCTCTTCTTTGATTTGCACAAAATTATATATTTCCCGCAAGGCAGCTTGTTTCTTATGAGCAGGGAAATATTTAGCAGAGAAGTAATAAATCATATCCTGGGGACTACGCACACAACCAGGAGCAAGAGAATTATACCAAGTCTTAGCATCACCCTTTAATGAGAACGGAAATATCTTAAGGATATATAAATAGCGAGACTTCTCATCATGAGTAAATAGGGTGGCTATATCATTCAACTTGGTAAGATGTGCCACAACAGTTTCAGATTCAAGGCCATAAAAAGGATCAGATTCAACTAAAGTAATAATATCAGGATCAACAGAGAATTCATAATCCTTATCAGTAACACAGATAGGTGAAGTAGCAAAAGTAGGATCGGGTTTCATTCTAGCATTAAGAGACTGCTGCTTCCATTTAGCTAATAATTTCTTAAGATCAGATCTATCATTGCAAGCAAGAATAGCTTCAGCAGCTTCTTTGTTCATAACATAACCCTTAGGAACAACAGGTAAAACATAATCATTGGGGGAACGTTCATCATCACTATCATCAATAGCATCTTCAATATTTTCATTCCCCCTAACTCTAGCAAGTTGTTCATCTAAAAATTCACCTAATGGCAAAGTAGTATCACGCACAGAAGTAGTTTCATCATAAGTATCATGCAAAGCAGAAGTGGCATCATCGATAACATGCGACATATCAAAATTCATAGCAGTAGCAGGTTTGGGTGTCGCAAGCTTACTAATAAAGGAAGGAGAATCTAGTGCAGAGCTAGATGTCAGTTCCTTACCTCCCCTCGTAGTTGAGGGCAAAATCTTGGTCTTAGCATCTTTCAAGTTCTTCATAGTGATCAACAGATATAAATCCCAAGTGACTCAGAGAATAGAGCTATGCTCCCCGGCAACGGCGCCAGAAATTAGTCTTGATAACCCACAAGTGTAGGGGATCACAACATCTTTCGAGGGTGAAGTACAACCCAAATTTATTGATTCGACACAAGGGGAGCTGTCGGTGTCAAAACCGGCGGATCTCGGGTAGGGGGTCCCGAACTGTGCGTCTAGGCGGATGGTAACAGGAGACAAGGGACACGATGTTTTTACCTAGGTTCGGGCCCTCTTGATGGAGGTAAAACCCTACTCCTGCTTGATTAATATTGATGATATGGGTAGTACAAGAGTAGATCTACCACGAGATCAGAGAGGCTAAACCCTAGAAGCTAGCCTATGGTATGATTGTTGTTTGTCCTACGGACTAAAACCCTCTGGAAAGTATATAGTCCGGTCATATAATGGGAGGATATCTACATATCCGTATCGCCAAGCTTGCCTTCCACGCCAAGGAAAGTCCCATCCGGACACGGGATGAAGTCTTCAATCTTGTATCTTCATAGTCCAGGAGTCCGGCCAAAGTATATAGTTCGGTCATCCGGACACCCTCTAATCCGGGAATCCCTCAGTAGCCCCTGAACCAGGATTCAATGACGACGAGTCCGGCGCGCAGATTGTCTTCGGCATTGCAAGGCGGGTTCCTCCTCCGAATACTTCATAGAAGATTTTGAACACAAGGATAGTGTCCGGCTCTGCAAAATAAGTTCCACATACCACCGCAGAGAGAATAATATTTGTACAAATCTAATCTGCTGACGTATTCCACAGCATGACATCATGCCACAGCCAAGCCTTTATTCGAATCGTTTTACTGTCCCACCTCAGCGTGTTTAGCCAGGTGGTTTCCTCGGCATGTCTTGTCGAAGCAGAGATCGTGTCCCCTTATTCCGGGATTCTCAGCAATACGGGCGTGTGTAACCCAACCGTGCCATTAATCACGGTGCTTGGGATATAAGTGAGTTTTACTAGGCTGGTGGGGGTACATAGTTCCGTCCACCCACATAAGGGGATAAGGATCCACCCTTCCCATCTACGCCTTCTTCCTCCTTTGCTTATCCATTTCCACGCACTCAAGCTCCAGCGCCCAAGTCCGCACTTCCCACCTCAACCTTCTCCAGCCATGTCCGGAGCGGGAGGCAGGTGGATGGCCTCCTCCGTCACGGAGGGGCACATCAAAAAGTTGAGGAAAGCCGAATACTTGTCCAACGACATTGCGCACCGGCTCCCAGACGAGGGGCAGCTCATCCCCACCCCTAGGCCCCATGAGAGGGTGGTGTTCCTCCTCCATTTCCTCCGCGGACTAGGCTTCCCATTCGACCCATTTGTCTGGGGCTCATGTTCTACTATGGCCTGGATTTCCATGATCTGGCCCCAAACTTCATCCTCAACATCTCGACGTTTATCGTCGTGTGCGAGGTCTTCCTCCGCATCAAGCCCCACTTCGGCTTATGGCTGAAGATCTTCAATGTAAAATCGAAGGTAGTGGGCGGCCAGCAGGCGGAGTGCGGAGGCGCCATGGTGGGCAAGATGCCCAACGTCATATGGCTCAAGGGCTCCTTTGTGGAAACCATCAAAGGGTGGCAATCGGGGTGGTTCTACATCACTAAGCCGCGTGACCCTGAATGGGCAGCGGCCCCCGAATTCCAATCTGGCATCCCCACATGGCTCACCTCCTGGAAAGAGATGGGCCTGTCGTGGGGTAATTCGGGAGAGTTGACCGGACTCCAAACCTGCGTCAAAGACCTGATTGACAAGAAGGTTAAACTTGTCACCGTAGTCTAGGTCATGCTCTTCCGCCGGATCCTCCCGTGTCAACAACGGGCTTTTAACTTGTGGGAGTTCGACCCGGCCCATCACCAAACTTTGTCCAGGATCTTTGACACAACGCACGAAGATGCCTGGAAGGTGCTATTCAAGGGCACCGAGGTTCCCCCTCCCATTACCGAGGACCGCGGATTCTGCGCGAAGCGCCAAGCCAGTGTGGTAAGCTTGTTTTACCCATTACAGGATACTTGTTTTTCATAGTTTGACTCTATGCAGGATCTAAGCTCCCATTCCTTTAACATGACTGGCAGAAGAAGTCCGGACAGATCGACTGTCCGGCTCCTTTGCCCGAAGGCCCAGCAGATGCCCTCTTGGCGAAGCTTCTGGTCCCGGCACCTCACGTGGTGCCGGAGAAGAAGGCCAAGAAGAAGGCCATGGGAACTCGAAAGAGATCCCGGCGCCTGGTGGTGTCGGATTCATCGCCTGACGACTCCGAAGCGCACTCCTCCCACGAAGACGAGGAGGAGGAAGAAGAGGCCTCTCCCCCTTCAACGGGGGGAGGAAAGAAAAGGAAGGCCACCCCAACTAGGGGGGGCCGGAGGGTCCAAGAAGGGAAAGACCCTTCTCCCGGACTACTCCACCAACACCGACGACAGCGAAGTGGAGTGGCCATCCAGGGCCAAGCCCCTTGCAAAATCGTAAGTATCCGGATACCAGAATAACTCATGGTGTTCCTTTACTACACAGTATCTTCTAACGCCGAACATAATCATGCAGTCCGCCCAAGGCCCGGCTCGATGCTTCGTTGAGCGGATCCCTGGATTCGTCGGATGTGAATAGTCTTTCACTCCCGACTGCTACCTCCCCTCGCCCCACGGATGATGCCGAGGTGGAGTCCCAAAAGGGGCCGAGCCAGGAGGGGGTAGCCCCGGAAGCACCGCAAGGCGACCTTCTGGACTCCAGGCACAAAGGGGATAAAACCCCAAAGGGTTCTAATTCCGGCCCTGGGCTAGACACTGCACCGGAACCTTCAGTGGTTCTGGAGTCCGACAGGCGCCCCCCTCGTAAGAAGGGCAAGCCTACAACGCCGGTGATCTCCGTCCAACCGGAGGCACCGGATAATTTGCTGGAGGTGCTTAACGGCGCCTCCATCGACGAGGAGCACCGCACTATTATGAGTGCGGTGATCCGGAAGGTTCAGTCCGCCAAGAGCGGGCTGACGGAAGCCTGTGGCAGCATTCTAACAGGCTTTGAGGTATGTATTTAAGACATGTAAAAATATTACCGCATAGACAGTAGCCCCTGATGCTCAGTTTGGTGTTCGAAAAGAAAAGCCGGACTGAGGATCTAAAAAGATATACGCAGGAGTCTAACATAAATATGTCAATATGGGAACGCAGGCTGCGGTGCTGAACTCTGCCACACTGACTGCGGAGGTCGATGCATTGAAGCAGAGCCTCGAGAGGTCCGAGAACGAGCTCGGACTTTCCAAGAAGCAGCTCGAGGACAAGGAAGGTAAGTAGTACCTGATGTTAGTATATAAAAAATACCTGGTTGCAAAAAATGACAGGACCAACGTGAGTGTTACATGGGCCACAACCGAGGTGGCGAGCCTGAAAGAAGCGTTGTCCAAGGCCGAAGACAATGCGACCGTGGAGCGCACCGAGCGAGAAAAAGCAGGAGGCGCGGGTGGCGGAGGTGCGGCAAGAGCTCCACGCTCTTGTGAAAAAACACGAGAGTTTGGAGCTTGACTCAAAGACTCGAGAGTCCGAGCTTGCCTCGGCCCTTGAGAGCGCCAAATCTGCCAAGGCCGAAGCCTAAAAACCCCTCCAGGAAATTGAGGTGATGAAGAAGATAGCGGCGGGTAAGGCATTCTTTATGCAAAGCAATCACGTGAAAGTGAATTACTTGTTACTTACCTGAGTCCGGAGCTCTCCAGGAGCATTCCCAGATCTGCCCTGCAGTGTGTCCGACGCTGCCGCATTCTACCGAGCCGAGGAAGGGAGCTCGACGGAGAAGGTGTTATGGTCCCAATATTGTGAGGCCGGACACCCGGTGCCCTTGTGCGACTAGCTGAAGCAGCTGGTTGAGCTCCATAAGGTAGCCGAACAGGCAATGAAGGGCCTTATAGGCCAGCTATGGCCTGGGGAGGTCCTGCCAGGGAGCTACTTTGGGCTGGTGAGGCGGCTGGCGGATGCCAGTCCATGGCTTGAAGTCATCAAGCGCTCCGTATGCATCGAAGGCCCCCGTAGGGCCCTTGCCCGTGTTAAAGTACACTAGGGCAAGATGGATGCTGAGAAGCTAGTGACAGATGGGCCACCGAAGGGGAAGGAGCATCGCAAGCCCGAGTTGTATTATGAGGGCGTCCTGAAGGGTGCCTGCCTTGTGGCCAATGAGTGTTCCAAGGATGTAATCTTTGAGTAAACTCGCTCGTGTTATCCTGTGTGCTGAAAACTTGTTCATATGCGCCAAGAAACGCTTTTTGAATTTAAAATATTACCTTCTGTACGGCCGTTTATTAAATCTGAGAGATGCGAGTCGTCGGCTTCTACCCCCATGCCACGAGTGCTGGGGTGTTCGGGATAAACCTGAGCGCTCTTGTTCCCATTCTTGGGTCCTTCGAGGGAGGCGCTCAGCACAACGAACAAGGCAATCAGACTATAATGCTTTATCACTCTCACTTAGCCATAGAATTCTATAATTTTAAATTTCGGCGAAGCCCCTAGTATTCGGAAGACTGAGTTCGGGGCGCTATCCACGCCTAGGCCGGACAAAGCCAACTCCTCGCTCTAAGCGGCATAAGTTTTTAGGGACTCGAAAATCTCTCGAACAGCGACCGGCTCTCGCCCTATCATGACGGTTAGTTTTAGCTTTCTCTACTGAGGTGCTTAACCCAGCTCAACTGGGGCACAATTGCAGTAGTTATCCCAGCGCTACCTTAGCCGATATAACGGAATGTAAGGTACCAAAACATGGCAGCCGGGCAAACCCAACTATTGACCCAAGACATGATTCGGAGCTGATGCATATAATGCTATAAGTTCGGGGTGCCGCACTCGTGAGAGTGTTCGGACTTCTCAAACCATATTCTGGGGTACTTGAGCCCCTGGTGTATTGGCTGTACCAAAGTGTATGGTTGTATAATGTCATAACTGAACACATTTACATAAAAAATGAATGCAATAATAGAGAAGAGCTATGTATTGTTTATTAAAAGGCTGCTGTGAAAGCAGAACGATACAAATAGTGCGATAAGCAAGAGATGGGATTATTTGACATGTCCCCCTCCAGGGGCAAGCTGAGACACTTTATGTAAGACAAGTATTTAGCTCGTTATAGAGACCACCTGGACATTCGACGTAGCTTGCTACCTCCCTGGCTGTTGCATCGTGTGTTCGGCGATTGTACTGCCGGACAGGCCTTCCGGAGAGTGGAGTCCTGAAAGTAAGAAAAAAGAAATGACAAAATCGGGAGCCCCTAGTGCAGTTGAGCCGCATTTTTGGCGTGCCGTGGTTGTGCCCCTCCCCCTGTGCCCATGGTATTTCCAGAGCGTAATTATGTACGCGTGGTACTAGTTTCGCAATTTCACGAGGGCTGGGGTTGGGGCCGCGCTGCTACGCTTGCTCGGTGCGTGCCAGGTGGTCTTTTTGTAGGTTACTCCGGGTGCGCTTGACGGTGTCTGGATGTTTAATAGCTGGACTGGAGAATTGCCTTGAGAGGCTACTTTGTACTTCCGCCGCGAGGGCCGCCGTATGCTCCTCCGTTCGGAGAGAGCGTTCGGTGTTTCCATTGACCGTAATGACTCCTCGAGGGCCTGGCATCTTGAGCTTGAGGCATGCGTAGTGCGGCACCGCATTGAACTTTGCAAATGCAGTTCGTCCGAGCAGGGCGTGATAGCCACTGCGGAACGGGACTATGTCGAAGATTAACTCCTCGCTTCGAAAATTATCCGGGGATCCAAAGACCACTTCCAGTGTAACTGAGCCTGTACAGTTGGCCTCTACACCTGGTATGATGCCTTTAAATGTCGTCTCTGTGGGTTTAATCCTTGAGGGATCTATGCCCATTTTTCGCACTGTATCCTAATAAAGCAGGTTCAGGCTACTGCCACCGTCCATGATGACTCTAGTGAGGGGAAATCCGTCAATGATTGGGACTAGAACCAACGCGGCGAATCTGCTGTGGCGGATGCTAGTGGGGTGGTCCCTTCGATCAAAAGTGATCGGGCAGGAGGACCACGGGTTGAACTTTGGGGCGACTGGCTCCAACGCATATACGTCCCCGAGTGCATGCTTCCGCTCCCTTTTGGAGATGTGGGTTGCGTATATCATGTTCACCATCCGCACTTGTGGGGGAAAGCTCTTCTGTCCCCTATTGTTCAGCGGCCGGGGCTCCTCCTCGTCATCGCTGTGCAGCCCCTTGTCTCTGTTTTCGGCACTTAATTTTCCTGCCTGCTTGAACACCCAACAATCCCTGTTGGTGTGATTGGCTGGTGTTTCGGCGGTGCCGTGTATCTGGCACGAGCGATCGAGTATTCGGTCCAAACTGGACGGGCCCGAAGTATTTCTTTTGAATGGCTTTTTCTGCTGACCGGGTTTAGAGCCTCTGAATCCGGCATTAACTGCCGTATCCTCAGCATTGTCGCCGTTAATGCGGCGCTTGTGCTTGTTGCGACGCGACCTGCCATTGTTGTCCTTGGTATCCGAATTACCAGGGCTCTTGATCATGTTATTACTACGAGCTAGCCAGCTGTCTTCTCCCACGCAAAAACGGGTCATGAGTGTTGTGAGGGCTGACATGGATTTCGGCTTTTCCTATCCTAGGTGCCGGGCAAGCCATTCGTCTCGGATGTTATGCTTGAAGGCTGCGAGGGCCTCTGCATCTAGACAGTCGACTATTTGATTTTTCTTGGTTAGGAACCGTGTCCAGAATTGTCTGGCCAATTCCTCTGGCTGGTGAATGATGTGGCTTAGGCCCTCGGTGTCTGGTGGTCGCACATAGGTGCCCTAGAAATTGTCGAGGAATGCGGCTTCCAGGTCCTCCCAGCAACCAATTGACTCTACTGGCAAGCTGTTAAGCCAATGCCGAGCTGGTCCTTTAAGCTTGAGTGGGAGGTATTTGATAGCATGTAGATCATCACCGCGGGCCATGTGGATATGAAGGAGATAATCCTCGATCCATACCGCAGGATCTGTTGTGACATCGTATGATTTGATGTATACGGGCTTAAAACCCTCGGGGATTTGATGATCCATTACTTCATCTGTGAAGCATAGTGGGTGTGCGGCGCCTCTGTAGTGGGCTATATCACGACGTAGCCCAAATGAGCTTTGTTTGCTGTGTTCGGCCTAGCCGTATTTTCCATATCTGGCATGACGGTTATCGTCACGTGCCATGGGGCGCCCACGCGATCCGTAGATCGATCTTGTTTGCCTTGCCTTGTCCTCCAATATGTCTCACAGGTCTGGCGCATTTCCCCGTGCCTTGGTATTTTTTGAGCGACGCCGGGGTGCGGCTTGAGTGGATAGTCGAGAGGCCTCTCTGTCGTGGCCACGAGGTGGCCGGTCGGCCGCGTCATGCGGTGGTGATGTAGGTTTAGGTGCTTCCTCCTCTAATCGGGGTAGCAGCCTGCGCTTTGGGTAGCTCTTGGAGGGGCGTTCGAGTTCGTACTCTTCGGCCGCAAGGACTTCAGTCCATCTGTCGGCTAGCAAGTCTTGGTCAGCTCTAAGCTGCTGCTGTTTTTTCTTGAGGCTGCTCGCCGTGGCCATAAGCCTGCGTTTGAAACGCTCTTGTTCGACGGGATCCTTAGGCACGATAAATTCATCGTCGTCGAGGCTTGCCCCATCTTCGGAGGGAGGCATGTAATTATCATCCTCTACCTCTCTGTCTGCCGCTCTCTCATGAGGGCTGGCTTCTCCATCCTCCTGTGCTGAATCCTGCTGGAGGGGGTTGTCTTCGGCACTGTCCGGAGTGTTATTATCTCCCGTGCCGGAATTGCCATTTTTGCTTTGGCAGGATTTAGAGCGGCGCCGCTGACGCCGACGCTTAGGATGCTTCTTGGAGGGGTAATCCTCCGTTGTTCCATCGCCATTCCCTTCTTTTGGAGTGTCCACCATGTATATGTCATATGACGAGGTGGCCTTCCAGTGCCCTATAGGCGCTGGTTCTTGGTCGTCTCCTGCATCAGCGTCCATATCGTCGATGTCTTCGGAGTCGAAGTCGAGCATGTTGGTTAAATCATTGACAGTGGCTATGAAGTGGGTGGTGGGTGGGCTTCGAATTTCTTCGTCGTCCGCATCCCAACCTTGATGACCATAGTCCGGCCAGGGCTCTCCTGATAAAGAGAGAGACTTTAGTGAATTCAGAATGTCGCCAAAGGGCGAGTGCTGAAAGATGTCCGCGGCAGCGAACTCCATGATCGGCACCCGATCGGTTTCGATCGGCAGGGGCGCGGAAGGTTCGGAGTCTGGAAAGGAGTTCGGCACCTTGGAGTCACGAGCTTCGCAAAGGACAAGGCTGGTGTTCGGCTCGATCGCCGTAGAGATTGCAGCCCCCGAGGCGGTGTCCAGCCACCGGTCCTCGATTGGCGTAGTCGGCTCCGAGCTAAGGGTCGGAGCAGACACTAGGGCGGCCTCCTGGGTACTATTCAGCGGCAGAGCTAGAGCATGCCCATCGTGACAGTGCAGCGCGCTCGGCTGTGGATCGAACCCGTCGAAGATCAAGTCTCCGCGGACGTCAGCCATGTAGTTCAAACTTCCAAATCTGACCTGATGGCCAGGGGCATAGCTCTCGATCTGCTCTAGATGGCCAAGCGAATTGGCCCGCAGTGCAAAGCCGCCGAATACGAAGATCTGTCCGGGGAGAAAAGTCTCACCCTGGACCGCATCGTTGTTGATGATCGGAGGAGCCATCGGGCCTAAAGATGACGACATAGAGGAACTCTCAATGAAAGCACCAATGTCGGTGTCAAAACCGGCGGATCTCGGGTAGGGGGTCCCGAACTGTGCGTCTAGGCGGATGGTAACAGGAGACAAGGGACACGATGTTTTTACCCAGGTTCGGGCCCTCTCGATGGAGGAAAAACCCTACTCCTGCTTGATTAATATTGATGATATGGGTAGTACAAGAGTAGATCTACCACGAGATCAGAGAGGCTAAACCCTAGAACCTAGCCTATGGTATGATTGTTGTTCGTCCTACGGACTAAAACCCTCCGGTTTATATAGACACCGAAGAGGGCTAGGGTTACACAGAGTCGGTTACAATGGGAGGAGATCTACATATCCGTATCGCCAAGCTTGCCTTCCACACCAAGGAAAGTCCCATCCGGACACGGGACGAAGTCTTCAATCTTGTATCTTCATAGTCCAGGAGTCCGACCAAAGTATATAGTCCGGTCATCCGGACACCCCCTAATCCGGGACTCCCTCAGGAGCCAAAGAATATTCTTGAGTATGAGCAGTTGAGTTGTCAATTCAACCACACCTGATAGGATCAAGAACACACATATATTCATGAAAACATAATAGGTTCAGATCTGAAATCATGGCACTCGGGCCCTAGTGACAAGCATTAAGCGTAGCAAAGTCATAGCAACATCAATCTCATAACATAGTGGATACTAGGATCAAACCCTAACAAAACTAACTTGATTACATGGTAAATCTCATCCAACCCATCACCGTCCAGCAAGCCTACGATGGAATTACTCACGCACGGTGGTGAGCATCATGAAATTGGTGATGGAGGATGGTTGATGATGACGACAACGATGAATCCCCCTCTCCAGAGCCCAACGGACTCCAGATCAGCCCTCCCGAGAGAGATTTGGGCTTGGCGGCGGCTCCGTGTCATGAAACGCGATGAAACTTTCTGCTTGATTTTTTTCTCCCCGAGACGGTATATATGGAGTTGGAGTTGAGGTCGGAGGAGGTCCGGGGGCCCACGAGATAGGAGGGCGCGCCCTTGGGGGGGGCGCCCCCTGTCTCGTGGACAACCCGTGGGCCCCTGGCCTTGATTCTTTCGCCAGAAACTCTTATTTATTCTGAAAAGTGCCTTCATGGATTTCCAGGACATTCCGAGAACTTTTCTTTTCTACACATAAAACAACATCATGGTAGTTCTGCTGAAAACAGCGTCAGTCCGGGTTAGTTTCATTCAAATCATGCAAGTTAGAGTCCAAAACAAGGGCAAAAGTGTTTCGAAAAGTAGATACGTTGGAGACGTATCACAAGCCAACAAACACTTTCGGAGATACCTGTAGTGCACCTTTATAGTCACCCAATTACGTTGTGATGTTTGGTACACCCAAAGCACTCCTACGGTATCAGGGAGTTACACAATCTCATTGTCTAAGGAAATGATACTTGACATTAGAAAAGCTTTAGCAAACGAACTACACGATCTTGTGCTATGCTTAGGATTGGGTCTTGTCCATCACATCATTCTCCTAATGATGTGATCCCGTTATCAATGACATCCAATGTCCATGGTCAAGAAACCATAACCATCTATTGATCAATGATCTAGTCAACTAGAGGCTCACTAGGGACATGTTGTGGTCTATGTATTCACACATGTATTATGGTTTCTAATTAATACAATTATAGCATGAACAATAGACAATTATCATGCACAAGGAAATATAATAATAATCATTTTATTATTGCCTCTAGGGCATATTTCCAACACAAACCGAGATGAGGTTTTACCCTAACCCTTGCACATCGGTCCCACCGAGTTGATCATATTGGTCCCACCGAAATGCCTAACGGTCACATTATGTACTGAAACGGTCCGACCGAGTTTTTTGATTCGGTCCCACCGAGTTTGGTATATTGTGTGTAACGGTTAGATTTTGTGTGGAGGCTATATATACCCCTCCACCCTCTCGTCATTCGAAGAGGAAAGCCATCAAATCGTGCCTACACTTCCACTACCCATTTTCTGAGAGAGAGTCACCTACTCATGTGTTGAGACCAAGATATTCCATTCCTACCATATGAATCTTGATCTCTAGCCTTCCCCAAGTTGCTGTCCACTCAAATCAGCTTTCCACCAAATCCTATCCTATGAGAGTGAGTTTAGTGTCGGGGAGACTATCATTTGAAGCACAAGAGCAAGGAGTGCATCATCAACACACCATCTATTACCTTTTGGAGAGTAGTGTCTCCTAGATTGGTTAGGTGTCACTTGGGAGCCTCCAACAAGATTGTGGAGTGAACCAAGGAGTTTGTAAGGGCAAGGAGATCGCCTACTTCGTGAAGATCTACCCTAGTGAGGCAAGTCCTTCATGGGCGATGGCCATGGTGGGATAGACAAGGTTGCTTCTTCGTGGACCCTTCGTGGGTGGAGCCCTCCATGGACTCATGCAACCATTACCCTTCATGGATTGAAGTCTCCATCAACATGGATGTACGATAGCACCACCTATCGGAACCACGAGAAAAACCTCTATGTCTCCAATTGCGTTTGCATACTCCAATCCCACCCTCTTACTTTCTTGCAAGTTGCATGCTTTACTTTCCGCTGCTCATATACTCTTTGCATGCTTGCTTGATATGTATTGTGAATGATTAAACTTGTGCTTAAACTCCACCAAACTTGAGAAACTTAAAAACTGCCAACTTTGTGTGTTGAGTGTCTATTAACCCCCCTCTAGACACCTCTTCTCGCTCCTTTCAAAAAGTCAAAAATAGCACAACCAAACACCCCATTGGTAGCTTACAATAACATGGAGATCAGAAAAACATCAATTGTGCTTCCGCTTGTTATTTAGGCTCATTTAGTTCTTGGTTGTTTCTCTCTCCATGCCATCCCTAGCATAGTTGAGATTCTTCAAGCCTAGATATCGCTCGAGATTTTAGTATATGGTGGTTCGTATCTAAGATGGTTGAATTATTTAAGAGACTAGCACAATTCTCGAGCATTGTCATGAAGTCATAAAAACGAGGAATTACCAATGCCTTATGAGATTGTCAAAAGATGATGGTATCTCGCGGCAATTACATGGTTTAAAATTAAAAAGAGAGCATGAATATAATACAGATCATGTTGCAGTTGCTAAAGAGTTACGAGCGACCGTAGTAAGTCCTTTGCAAGATTTGTAGTGGGATAATATTTTGAATGCTGAAATATAGAAGGATGGGTGTGAATAAGTTGAATGCATAAGATCGCTGATTATGTAGGAGGACAACATCTATCGCCACGTTGAATTGTAAAAAAAATTCCTCATTTTCAATGCCATAGAACCAGAATAATTGGTTAGGCAGAGAAACTAAAATCAAATCCATGATTTTGAATTGGAGTCGCATACTGATACGTCTCCAACGTATCTACTTTTCCAAACACTTTTGCCCTTGTTTTGGACTCTAACTTGCATGATTTGAATGAAACTAATCTGGACTGACGTTGTTTTCAGCAAAATTGCCATGGTATTATTTTTGTGCAGAAATAAAAGTTCTTAGAATGACCTGAAACTCCACGGAGTCACGTTTTGGAATTAATAAAAACTATTGGCAAAAGAATCAACAAGGACCCACACCCTGTCCACGAGGGTGCAGGGCGCGCCCACATCCTGGGGCGCGCCCCTACCTCGTGGGTCCCCTGGACCTCCACCGACCTCAACTCCAACTCTATATATTCACGTTCGAGGAGAAAAAAATCAGAGAGAAGGATTCATCACGTTTTACGATACGGAGCCACCGCCAAGCCCTAATCTTCCTCGGGAGGGCTGACCTGGAGTCCGTTCGGGGCTCGGGAGAGGGGAATCCATCGCCATCGTCATCATTAACCATCCTCCATCACCAATTTCATGATTCTCATCATCGTGCTGAGTATTCCCATCGTAGGCTTGTTGGACGGTGATTGGTTGGATGAGATTTACCATGTAATCGAGTTAGTTTTGTTAGGGTTTGATCCCTAGTATCCATTATGTTCTAATATTGATGTTGCTATGACTTTGCTATGCTTAATGCTTGTCACTAGGGCCCGTGTGCCATGATTTCATATTGAACCTATTATGTTTTCATGAATATATGTGAGTTCTTGATCCTATCTTGCAAGCTATAGTCACCTACTACGTGTTATGATCCGGCAAACCCCGGAGTGACAATAGTCGGGACACTTCCCGGTGATGACCGTAGTTTGAGGAGTTCATGTATTCACTAAGTGCTAATGCTTTGGTCCGGTACTCTATTAAAAGGAGGCCTTAATATCCCTTAGTTTCCAATAGGACCCACTGCCACGGGGGGGGGGGGGGGGGTAGAACAAAATATGTCATGCAAGCTCTTTTTCATAAGCATGTATGACTATATTTGGAATACATGCCTACATTACATTGATGAACTGGAGCTAGTTCTGTGTCACCCTATGTTATAACTATTGCATGATGAATTGCATTCGACATAATTATCCACAATTGATCCATTGCCTACGAGCTTTTCACATATTGATCTTTGCTTAGTTACTTCTCCATTGCCACTGTTATGATTGCTACAAAACTACTACTGTTACTTCCATACTACTTTGCTACTAAATACTTTGCTGCAAATATTAAGTCTTTCAGGTGTGGTTGAATTGACAACTCAGCTGCTAATTAATACTTGAGAATATTCTTTGGCTCCCCTTGTATCGAATCAATAAATTTGGGTTGAATACTCTACCCTCGAAAACTATTGAGATCCCCTATACTTGTGGGTTATCACATACTTTCATTTGTAATTTGTGTTTTCCAAGAGTGCTATTTTCACATTAAGCTAGCAATGTATTTCTTTATTTGGGTTAGGTCTCACACCTAGTAAAAGTAATATTTGTTTATTTATGTTCTCTTTGAAAGTTGCTAGTACAACATATGGGTAGAGTGTTGGGGAACGTGGTAATTTTAAAAAAAACCTACGAACACGCAAGATCTATCTAGGTGATGCATAGCAATGAGAGGGGAGAGTGTGTCTACGTACCCTTGTAGACCGAAAGCGGGAGCGTTTCACTAACGCGGTTGATGTAGTCAAACGTCTTAGCGATCCAATCGGTCCAAGTACCAAATATACGACACCTCCGCGTTCAGCACACATTTAGTTCGATGAAGTAGCTCGTACTCTTGATCCAGTTGAGGACGAGGGTGAGTTTCGTCAGCACAACGGCATGGCGACGGTGATGATGATGCTACAGGCGCAGGGCTTCACCTAAGCTCTACGATGGTATGATCGAGGTGTGTAACTGTGGAGGGGGGCACCGCACATGGTTGGGATAGAAACTTGTGTCTTCTAGGGTTCCCCCTGCCCCCGTATATAAATGAGCAAGGGGGAGGACGGCCGGCCCTCCTAGGGCGCGCCCCACAAGGGGAGTCCTACTAGGACTACTAGTCATAGTAGGATTCCACTAAGAGGGAGAGAGGGGGAAGGAAGGAGAGGGAGAGGGAGAAGGAAAGGGGAGCGCCGCCCCATCCTAGTCCAATTCAGACCCAAGGGGAAGGGGGCGCACGGCCTGCCCTGGCCGCCCCTCTCTCTCCACTAAGGCCCATGTGGCCCATTAGTTCCCCTGGGGGGTTCTGGTAACCCTCCGGCATTATCCGAAACTTCTTTGGAACACTTCCGATGTCCGAATATAGCCGTCCAATATATCAATCTTTATGTCTCTACCATTTCAAGACTCCTCGTCATTTCTGTGATCTCATCCGAGACCGCGAACAAACTTCAGACATCAAATCACATAACTCATAATACAAATCATCATTGAACATTAAGCGTGCGGACCCTACGGGTTCGAGAACTATGTAGACATGACCGAGACACATCTCCGGTCAATAACCAATCGCGGAACATGGATGCTCATATTGGATCCTACATATTCTATGAAGATCTTTATCGGTCAAACCTCATGACAACATTCATCGTTCCCTTTGTCATCGTATGTTACTTGCCCGAGATTCGATCGTCTGTATCATCATACCTTGTTCAATCTCGTTACCGGCAAGTCTCTTTACTCGTTCCGTAATACTCCATCCTTCAACTAACTCATTAGTCACAATGCTTGCAAGGCTTATAGTGATGAGAATTACCGAGAGGGCCCAGAGATACCTCTCTGAAACACGGAGTGACAAATCCTAATCTCGATCTATGCCAACCCAACAAACACCTTTGGAGACACCTGTAGAGTATCTTTATAATCACCCATTTACGTTGTGACATTTGATAGCGCACAAGGTGTTCCTCCGGTATTCGGGAGTTTCATAATCTCATAGCCTGAGGAACATGTATAAGTCATGAAGAAAGCAGTAGCAATGAAACTGTAATGATCATAATGCTAAGCTAACGGATGGGTCATGTCCATCACATCATTCTCCTAATGATGTGATCCCGTTCATCAAATAACCACACATGTCTATGGTTAGGAAACATAACTATCTTTGATTAACGAGCTAGTCAACTAGAGGCATACTAGGGACACTATGTTTTGTCTATGTATGCACACATGTACTAAGTTTCCGGTTAATATAATTCTAGCATGAATAATAAACATTTATCATGAAATAAGGAAATAAATAATAACTTTATTATTGCCTCTAGGGCATATTTCCTTCATAGAGAAGAGCATCTATTTATTGGTGTGGTCTCACATGTAAACTCACCACCAACTCCAACATTTAAAAGTAATAAGTAAAAAAATTAGTCACTTTTCTACTAATCTTGTATTTACACCTAACCACATGGGGAACCATAAAATGATACTTGCTTTGAAAACAAATCGTTTATCCTTTATTTTAATTCACATTGTTGATATTGATTGAATTTCTTAGTCCATTTTGTGACATTTTACGTGCAAACCATGGAAACAAAGAGAGCTAACATTGAAGGGGGGAGGGGGTGTTAAACTCTTCAAACAAATTGAAGTGAATTTTATTGAGCAGCACAAGGTGAATGCCCTAGCATGCTTTGCCTCACTAGTGGCTACGTGGTGTCTTACAAGAACCTAGAGATGAGAAAAATGTCCATTGTCCTTCCTCTTGCAATTTCAGCTCTTTCAGTTGTTGGTTGCTTCTCTCTCCTTGTTCCGCTGATGACAAAACACGACATGTCCATGTTCTCTCTCCTAGAAAACAAAATGTAGCTCCATGTGCCGATCATGACCTTTTGGGGATTGCTACGTCTTGAGCTTGCGTTGGTTTTCTTTGAAGAGGAAAGGGTGATGCAGCAGAGTAGCGTAAGTATTTCCCTCAGTTTTTGAGAACCAAGGTATCAATCCAGTAGGAGGCTCCTCAACAAGTCCCACAAACCTACACAAACAAACAAAGAACTCGCAACCAACACAATAAAGGGGTTGTCAATCCCTTCACGGCCACTTGCGAAAGTGAGATCTGATAGAGATAATATGATAAGATAAATATATTTTTGGTATTTTATAATATAGAAGCAAAAAGTAAAGATGCAAATAAAAGTAGATTGGAAGCAAATATGATAAGAGATAGACCCGGGGGCCATAGGTTTCACTAGAGGCTTCTCTCGAGATCGCATAAGTATTACGGTGGGTGAACAAATTACTGTCGAGCAATTGATAGAAAATCGAATAATTATGAGATTATCTAGGCATGATCATGTATATAGGCATCACGTCCGCAACAAGTAGACTGACTCCTGCCTGCATCTACTACTATTACTCCACACATCGACCGACTCCTGCCTGCATCTAGAGTATTAAGATCACAAAGAACAGAGTAACGCATTAAGCAAGATGACATGATGTAGAGGGATAAACTCAAGAAATATGATATAAACCCCATCTTTTTATCCTCGATGGCAACAATACAATACGTGCCTTGCAACCCTTTCTGTCACTGGGTAAGGACACCGCAAGATTGAACCCAAAGCTAAGCACTTCTCCCATGGCAAGAAAGATCAATCTAGTAGGCCAAACCAAACTGATAATTCGAAGAGACTTGCAAAGATAACTCAATCATACATAAAAGAATTCAGAGAAGATTCAAATATTATTCATAGATAAACTTGATCATAAACCCACAATTCATCGGATCTCGACAAACACACCGCAAATAGAGATTACATCAAATAGATCTCCACAAGAGAGGGGGAGAACATTGTATTGAGATCCAAAAAGAGAGAAGAAGCCATCTAGTTAATAACTATGGACCCGTAGGTCTGTGGTAAACTACTCACAACTCATCGGAAGGGCTATGGTGTTGATGTAGAAGCCCTCTGTGGTCGATTCCGCCTCCGGCAGAGTGCCGACGAAGGCTCCAAGATGGGATCTCACGGATACAGAAGGTTACGGTGGTGGAAATTGTGTTTTCGGTGCTCCGTAGATGCTTTCGGGGTACGTAGGCTTATATAGGAGGAAGAAGTTGTTGGAAATATGCCCTAGAGGCAATAATAAATGGATTATTATTAAATTTCCTTGTTCATGATAATTGTCTTTTATTCATGCTATAATTGTATTATCCGGAAATCGTAATACACGTGTGAATACATAGACCACAATACGTCCCTAGTAACCCTCTAGTTGACTAGCTCGTTGGTCAACAGATAGTCATGGTTTCCTCACTATGGACATTAGATGTCGTTGACAACGGGATCACATCATTAGGATAATGATGTGATGGACAAGACCCATTCCTAAGCATAGCACAAGATCGTGTAGTTCGTTTTGCTAGAGCTTTTCCAATGTCAAGTATCTCTTCCTTAGACCATGAGATCGTGTATCTCCCGGATACCGTAGGAGTGCTTTGGGTGTACCAAACGTCACAACGTAACTGGGTGACTATAAAGGTGCACTACAGGTATCTCCGAACGTGTCTGTTGGGTTGACACAGATCGAGACTGGGATTTGTCACTCCGTGTTACGGAGAGGTATCACTAGGCCCACTCGGTAGTGCATCATCATAATG
Organism: Triticum aestivum; assembly: GCF_018294505.1. Lineage (NCBI taxonomy): Eukaryota > Viridiplantae > Streptophyta > Magnoliopsida > Poales > Poaceae > Triticum > Triticum aestivum. The sequence continues at coordinate 578,466,917 of NC_057813.1, read as the reverse complement.
AGCTCAAAGTGACCAAGTGTCTGGTCACGAGATCATGCATTACGGTATGAGTAAATTGACTTGCCGGTAACGAGACTAAACGAGGTATTGGGATACCGACGATCGAGTCTCAGGCAAGTAACATACCGTCTGACAAAGGGAATAGTATACGGGGTTGCTTGAATCCTCGACATCATGGTTCATCCGATGAGATCATCGAGGAGTATGTGGGAGCCAACATGGGTATCCAGATCCCGTTGTTGGTTATTGATCGGAGAGCCGTCTCGGTCATGTCTGCATGTCTCCCGAACCCGTAGGGTCTACACACTTAAGGTTCGGTGACGCTAGGGTTGTATGAATATGAGTATGCAGCATACCGAAAGTTGTTTGGAGTCCCGGATGAGATGCCGGATGTCACGAGGAGTTCCGGAATGGTCCGGAGGTAAAGAATTATATATAGGAAGTGATGTTTCGGCCATCGGGAAAGTTTCGGGGTCACCCGGTATTGTACCGGGACCACCGGAAGGGTCCCGGGGGTCCACCGGGTGGGGCCACCTATCCCGGAAGGCCCCGTGGGCTGAAGTGGGAGGGGAACCAGCCCCTAGTGGGCTGGTGCGCCCCCCCTTGGCCCCCCCTGCGCCTAGGGTTGGAAACCCTAGGTGGGGGGGCACACCACTTGCCTTGGGGGGCACTCCACCCCCCCTGGCCGCCGCCCCCTTGGGAGATTGTATCTCCCAGGGCCGGCCCCCACTGTGGGCCTATATAAAGGAGGGCAGGGGGGAGGGCAGCCGCACCCAAGTCTTGGCGCCTCCCTGCCCCTGCTACACCTCGTCCTCCTCCCGCAGCAGCTTGGCGAAGCCCTGCCGGAGTTCTGCTGCATCCAGCACCACGCCGTCATGCTGCTGGATCATCATCAACCTCTCCTCCCCCCTTGCTGGATCAAGACGGAGGAGACGTCACGCTGACCGTACGTGTGTTGAACGCGGAGATGCCGTCCGTTTGGCGCTAGGATCTCCGGTGATAGGATCACGACGAGAACGACTACCTCAACCCCGTTCTTTTGAACGCTTCCGCTCGCGATCTACAAAGTGGTATGTAGATGCATCTCTCCTTTCACTCGTTGCTTAGATGAACTCATAGATGGATCTTGGTGAAACCGTAGGAAATTTTTTAATTTTCTGCAACATTCCCAACAGTGGCATCATGAGCTAGGTCTATGCGTAGTTCTCTATTGCACGAGTAGAACACAAATTTGTTGTGGGCGTAGATCTTGTCAACTTGCTTGCCGCTACTAGTCTTTTCTTGCTTCAGCGGTATTGTGGGATGAAGCAGCCCGGACCGACCTTACACGTACGCTTACGTGAGACAGGTTCCACCGACTGACATGCACTAGTTGCATAAGGTGGCTAGCGGGTGTCTGTCTCTCCTACTTTAGTTGGAGCGGATTAGATGAAAAGGGTCCTTATGAAGGGTAAATAGAAGTTGACAAAATCACATTGTGGTTATTCGTAGGTAAGAAAACGTTCTTGCTAGAACCCAATTGCAGCCACGTAAAAGATGCAACAACAATTAGAGGACGTCTAACTTGTTTTTGCAGCAATTGTCATGTGATGTGATATGGCCAGAAGTTGTGATGAATGATGAATGATATATTGTGATGTATGAGATCATGTTCTTGTAATAGGAATCACGACTTGCATGTCGATGAGTATGACAACCGGTAGGAGCCATAGGAGTTGTCTTTATTTTTTGTATGACCTGCGTGTCATTGAAGAACGCAATGTAAATTACTTTACTTTATTGCTAAACGCGCTAGCCATAGAAATAGAAGTAGTCGTTGGCGTGACAACTTCATGAAGACACAATGATGGAGATCATGATGATGGAGATCATGGTGTCATGCCGGTGACGAAGATGATCATGGAGCCCCGAAGATGGAGATCGAAGGAGCTATATGATATTGGCCATATCATGTCACTACTATATAATAGCATGTGATGTTTATTATGTTTTATGCATCTTGTTTACTTAGAACGGCGGTAGTAAATAAGATGATCCCTTATAATAATTTCAAGAAATTGTTCCCCCTAACTATGCACCATTGCTAAAGTTCGTCGTTTCGAAGCACCACGTGATGATCGGGTGTGATAGATCCTTACGTTCACATACAACGGGTGTAAGACAGATTTACACATGCATAACACTTAGGGTTAACTTGACGAGCCTAGCATGTACAGACATGGCCTCGGAACACAGAGACCGAAAGGTCGAACATGAGTCGTATGGAAGATACGATCAACATGGAGATGTTCACCGATGATGACTAGTCCGTCTCACGTGATGACCGGACACGGCCTAGTCAACTTGGATCATGTAACACTTAGATGACTAGAGGGATGTCTAATCTGAGTGGGATTTCATTAAATAATTTGATTAGATGAACTTAATTATCATGAACTTAGTCTAAAACTTTTGCAAAATATGTCTTGTAGATCATATGGCCAACGCTCATGTCAACATGAACTTTAACACATTCCTAGAGAAAACCAAGCTGAAAGATGATGGCAGCAACTATTCGGACTGGGTCCGGAACCTGAGGATCATCCTCATAGCAGCCAAGAAAGATTATGTCCTAGATGCACCGCTAGGTGAAGCACCAATCCTAGAGAACCAAGACGTTATGAACACTTGGCAATCACGTGCTGATGATTACTCCCTCGTTCAGTGCGGCATGCTTTACAGCTTAGAACCGGGGCTCCAAAAGCGTTTTGAGAAGCACGGAGCATATGAGATGTTCGAGGAGCTGAAAATGGTTTTCCAAGCTCATGCCCGGGTCGAGAGATATGAAGTCTCCGACAAGTTCTATAGTTGTAAGATGGAGGAAAACAGTTCTCTCAGTGAGCACATACTCAAAATGTCTGGGTTGCACAACCGCCTGTCCCAGCTGGAGATCAACCTCCCAGACGAGGCGGTCATTGACAGAATCCTTCAGTCGCTCCCACCGAGCTACAAGAGCTTTGTGTTGAACTACAATATGTAGGGGATGGTGAAGACCATTCCTGAAGTATTCTCAATGCTGAAGTCAGCAGAGGTTGAAATCAAGAAAGAACATCAAGTGTTGATGGTCAATAAGACCACTAAGTTCAAGAAGGGCAAGGGTAACAAGAACTTCAAGAAGGACGACAAAGATGTTGCCGCGCCCGGTAAGCCAGTTGCCGGGAAGAAGTCAAAGAATGGACCCAAGCCTGAGACTGAGTGCTTTTATTGCAAGGGGAAGGGTCACTGGAAGTGGAACCGCCCCAAATACTTAGCGGACAAGAAGGCCGGCAACAATAAAGGTATATTTGATATACATGTAATTGATGTGTACCTTACCAGTACTCGTAGTAACTCCTGGGTATTTCATACTGGTGCCGTTTCTCATATTTGTAACTCACAGCAGGAGCTGCGGAATAAACGGAGACTGGCGAAGGACGAGGTGACGATGCGCGTCGGGAATGGTTCCAAGGTCGATGTGATCGCCGTCGGCACGCTACCTCTACATTTACCTATGGGATTAGTTTTAAACCTCAATAATTGTTATTTAGTGCGAAGTTTGAGCATGACAATTGTATCTGGATCTCGTTTGATACGAGATGGCTACTCATTTAAATCCGAGAATAATGGTTGTTCTATTTATATGAGAGATATGTTTTATGGTCATGCCCCGATGGTCAATGGTTTATTCTTAATGAATCTCGAACGTAATGTTACACATATTCATAGCATGAATACCAAAAGATGTAAAGTTGATAACGATAGTCCCACATACTTGTGGCACTGCCGCCTTGGTCACATTGGTGTCAAGCGCATGAAGAAGCTCCATGCTGATGGACTTTTAGAGTCTATCGATTATGAATCATTTGACACATGCGAACCATGCCTCATGGGCAAAATGACCAAGACTCCGTTCTCCAGAACAATGGAGTGAGCAACCAACTTGTTGGAAATCATACATACCGATGTGTGCGGTCCAATGAGCGTTGAGGCTCGCGGAGGATATCGTTATGTTCTCACTCTCACTGATGACTTGAGTAGATATGGGTATGTCTACTTGATGAAACACAAGTCTGAGACCTTTGAAAAGTTCGAGGACTTTCAGAATGAAGTAGAGAATCAACGTGACCGAAATTCTTACGATCGGATCATGGAGGAGAATATTTAAGTCACGAATTTGGTACACACTTAAGAAAATGTGGAATCGTTTCACAACTCACGCCGCCTGGAACACCTCAGCGTAACGGTGTGTCCGAACATCGTAATTGCACTCTATTGGATATGGTGCGATCTATGATGTCTCTTACCGATTTACTGCTATCATTTTGGGGATACGCTCTAGAGACACTAGAGGCAATAATAAATGGATTATTATTATATTTCCTTGTTCATGATAATTGTCTTTTATTCATGCTATAATTGTATTATCCAAAAATTGTAATACATGGGTGAATACATAGATCACAATACGTCCCTCATAAGCCTCTAGTTGACTAGCTCGTTGGTTAATAGATAGTCATGGTTTCCTGACTATGGACATTAGATGTCGTTGACAACGGGATCACATCATTAGGAGAATGATGTGATGGACAAGACCCATTCCTAAGCATAGCACAAGATCGTGTAGTTCGTTTTGCTAGAGCTTTTCCAATGTCAAGTATCTCTTCCTTAGACCCTGAGATCGTGTAACTCCCGGATACCGTAGGAGTGCTTTGGGTGTACCAAACGTCACAACGTAACTGGGTGACTATAAAGGTGCACTACAGGTATCTCCGAAAGTGTCTGTTGGGTTGACACAGATCGAGACTGGGATTTGTCACTCCGTGTTACGGAGAGGTATCACTGGGCCCACTCGGTAGTGCATCATTATAATGAGCTCAAAGTGACCAAGTGTCTGGTCACGGGATCATGCATTACGGTATGAGTAAAGTGACTTGCCGGTAACGAGACTGAACGAGGTATTGGGATACCGACGATCGAGTCTCGGGCAAGTAACATACCGTCTGACAAAGGGAATAGTATACGGGGTTGCTTGAATCCTCGACATCGTGGTTCATCCGATGAGATCATCGAGGAGTATGTGGGAGCCAACATGGGTATCCAGATCCCGCTGTTGGTTATTGACCGGAGAGCCATCTCGGTCATGTCTGCATGTCTCCCGAACCCATAGGGTCTACACACTTAAGGTTCGGTGACGCTAGGGTTGTATGAATATGAGTATGCAACATACCGAAAGTTGTTCGGAGTCCCGGATGAGATCCTGGACATCACGAGGAGTTCCGGAATGGTCCGGAGGTAAAGAATTAGATATAGGAAGTGATGTTTCGGCCATCGGGAAAGTTTCGGGGTCAACCGGTATTGTACCGGGACCACCGGAAGGGTCCTGGGGGTCCACCGGGTGGGGCCACCTATCTCGGAGGGCCCCGTGGGCTGAAGTGGGAGGGGAACCAGCCCCTAGTGGGCTAGTGCACCCCCCCTTGGGCCCCCCTGCGCCTAGGGTTGGAAACCCTAGGTGGGGGGGGGGGCACCACTTGCCTTGGGGGGCACTCCACCCCCCTGGCCGCCGCCCCCTTGGGATATTGCATCTCCCAGGGCCGGCGCCCCCCCTGGGGGCCTATATAAAGGAGGGCAGGGGGGAGGGCAGCCGCACCCAAGTCTTGGCACCTCCCTCCCCCTGCTACACCTCGTCCTCCTCCCGCAGTAGCATGGCGAAGCCCTGCCGGAGTTCTGCTGCATCCACCACCACGCCGTCGTGCTGCTGGATCATCTTCAACCTCTCCTTCCCCCTTGCTAGATCAAGACAGAGGAGACGTCATGCTGACCGTACGTGTGTTGAACGCTGAGGTGCCGTCCGTTCGGCGCTAGGATCTCCGGTGATAGGATCACGACGAGAAGGACTGCCTCAACCCCGTTCTTTTGAACGCTTCCTCTTGCGATCTACAAAGTGGTATGTAGATGCATCTCTCCTTTCACTTGTTGCTTAGATGAACTCATAGATGGATCTTGGTGAAACCGTAGGAAATTTTTTAATTTTCTGCAACGTTCCCCAACAGAAGTACGTCGGTGGACGCCCGAGGGGCCGACGAGACAGGGGGGCGCGCCCTATAGGGGGGCCCCTCCTATCTCGTGGAGGCCTCAGCTGCTTCTTGACTTGCACTTCAAGTCCTCTGGATCATGTTCGTTCCAAAAATCACGCTCCCGAAGGTTTCATTCCGTTTGGACTCCGTCTGATATTTCTTTTCTTCGAAATACTGAAATAGGCAAAAAAACAGCAATACGGGCTGGGCCTCCGGTTAGTAGGTTAGTCCCAAAAATGATATAAATGTGTAAAATAAATCCCATAAACATCCAAAAGGGGTAATATAATAGCATGGAACAATCAAAAATTATAGATATGTTGGAGACGTAACAAGCATCCCCAAGCTTAATTCCTGCTCGTCCTCGAGTAGGTAAATGAAAAAAAGAGAATTTTTGATGTGGAATGCTACCTAGCATAATTCTTAATGTAATTTTCTTTATTGTGGCATGAATGTTCAGATCCAAATGATTCAAAATAAAAGTTCATATTGATAAAAGAAATAGTAACACTTCAAGCATACTAATCAAAGCAATCATGTCTTCTCAAAATAACATGGCAACAGAAAGTTCATCCCTACAAAATCGTATAGTTAGGTTATGCTTCATTTTTGTCACACAAAGATGTTCCCAACTTCTATACCCCCGATGACAAGCCAAGAAATTGTTTCATACTTCAATAATTTCAAACTTTTTCAACCTTCACGCAATACATGAGCGTGAGCCATGGATATAGCACTATGGGTGGAATAGAATATGATGATGGGGATTGTGTGGAGAAGACAAAAAGGGAGAAAGTCTCACATTGACGAGGATAATCAACGGGCTATGGAGATGCCCATCAACTGATGTCAACATGAGGAGTAGGGATTGCCATGCAACGGATGCACTAGAGCTATAAATAAATGCTCAACAAAAGAAAACTAGTGGGTGTGCATCCAACTTGCTTGCTCACGAAGACCTAGGGCATTTGAGGAAGCCCATCGTAGGAATATACAAGCCAAGTTCTATAATGAAAAATTCCCACTAGTATGAAAAAGACAACTTATGAGACTCACTATATGAAAAACATGGTGCTACTTTGAAGCACAATATATGAGACTCACTACATAAAGAACAAAGTGCTACTTTGAAGCACAAGTGTGGAAAAAGAGATAGTAACATTGCCCTTTTTATTTATTTATTTTTTCTTTTTTTTCTTTTTTCTTTTTTTGGGACTTTTTTTTCCTTTTGGCCTTTCTTCTTTTTTTGGGCAATGCTCTAATAATGATGATCATTACACTTCTATTGATTACAACATATGAATTACAACTCGAAACTAGAACAAGATATGACTCTATATGAATGCCTCTGGCGGTGTACCGGGATGGTGCAATGAATCAAGAGTGACATGTATGAAAAATAATGCATGGTGGCCTTGCCACAAATACGATGTCAACTACATGATCATGCAATGGCAATATGACAAAAGTACTATATGTCATGATGATGATAAACAGAACGGTGGAAAGTTGCATGGCAATATATCTCGAAATGGCTATGGAAATGCCATAATAGGTAGGTATGGTGGCTGTTTTGAGGAAGATATAAGGAGGTTTATGTGTGATAGAGTGTATCGTATCACGGGGTTTGGATGCATCGGCGAAATTTGCACCAACTCTCAAGGTGAGAAAGGGCAATGCACTGTACCGAAGAGGCTAGCAATGGCGGAAAGGTAAAAGTGTGTATAATCCATGGACTCAACATTAGTCAAAAGAACTCATATACTTATTGCAAAAATTTAGAAGTCATCAAAAATCAAGCACTACGCGCATGCTCCTAGGGGGATAGATTGGTAGGAAAAGACCATCGCTCGTCCCCGACCGCCACTCATAAGGATGCACAAGCCAGGTACACTTCATGTTTCAAATTTGTTACACAACTTTAACCATACGTGCATGCTACGGGACTTGCTAACTTCAACACAAGCATTCTTTAAATTCATAATCACCCAACTAGCATGACTTTAATATCACTACCTCCATATCTCAAAACAATTATCAAGTATCAAATTGATCATAGCATCCAATTCACTTCCTATGATAGTTTTCATTATACCCAGCTTGGATGCCTACCATTCTAGGACCAATTTATAACCATAGCAAATACCATGCTGTTCTAAAAGACTCTCAAAAAGATATAAGTGAAGCATGAGAGGCTAGCAATTTCTACAAAATAATTCACCACCATGCTCTAAAAGGTATAAGTGAAGCACTAGAGCAAAAACTATCAAGCTTAAAAAGATATAAGTGAAGCACATAGAGTATTCTAGCAAATTCTAATAAAATAGGCTTCTTCCAAAATGTGTGTACAGCAAGGATGATTGTGGTAAACTAAAAAGAAAAGACTAATATAATACACGACGCTCCAAGCAAAACACATATCATGTGGCGAATAAAAATGTAGCTCCAAGTAAAGTTACCAATGAACGAAGACGAAAGAGGGGATGCCTTCCCGGGGCATCCCCAAGCTTAGGCTTTTGACTATCCTTGAATATCTTGGGGTTCCTTCGGCATCCCCAAGCTTAGGCTCTTGCCACTCCTTATTCCATTGTCCATAAAAGCTTTACCCAAAACTTGAAAACTTCACAACACAAAACTCAACAGGAAATCTTATAAGCTCCGTTAGTGAAAGAAAACAAAACCACCACATAAGGTACTGTAATGAACTCATTCTTTATTTATTTTGGTGTTAAACCTACTGTATTACAACATCTATATGGTTTATAAACTAATTTACTAGCCATAGATGCATCAAAATAAGCAAACAACACACGAAAAATAGAATCTATCAAAAACAGAACAGTCTGTAGCAATCTGTAACTAACTCAAACTTCTGGAACTCTAAAAATCCTACCAAAATAGGACGTACTGGACAATTTGTTTATTGATCAGCAGCAAAAACAATCAATGCAAAATCACGTTTCTGAGATTTATTGAATTTCTTCTCGTGATTGCAAAGTTTCTGTTTTTCAGCAGAATCAAATCAACTATCATCATAGTTTATCCTATAGATTCTACTTGGCACAAACACTAATTAAAAGATAACAACACATCTAAACAGAAATTAGATGTAAAATCTTATTACTAAACAGGAACAAAAACAAAAAACACAAAGAAAATTGGGTTGCCTCCCAACTAGCGCTATCGTTTAACGCCCCTAATTAGGCATAAAAGCGAAGATAGATCTAAGTAGTGCCATCTTTGGCACTTGATTCATAAGTAGCCCGCATGATAGATTCATAAGGTAATTTGACTTTCTTTCTTTGAAAGTGCTCCATGCCTTTCTTTGATGGAAATTGGAATCTAATATTCCCTTCCTTCATATCAATAATCGCGCCAATCGTTCTAAGGAAAGGTCTACCAAGAATAATGGGGCAAGAAAGATTACAATCTATATCAAGAACGATAAAATCCACGTGCAACAAATTTCTATTTGGAACAATAAGGACATCATTGATTCTTCCCATTGGCTTTTAATGGTGGAATCCGCAAGGTGCAAATTTAAAGAGCAATCATCAAGATCATGGAAACCTAGAATATCACATAAATTTTTCGGAATCATGGAAACACTAGCACCCAAATCACACAAAGCAAAACACTCATCATCTTTAATTCTAATCTTTATAGTAGGTTCCCACTCATTATTAAGTTTTCTAGGTATAGAAACTTCCAAATTAAGTTTTTCATCATAAGATTGCAACAAGGCATCAACGATATGTTTGGTAAAAGCTTTATTTTGACTATAAGCATGAGGAGAATTAACAATGGATTACAACAAGGAAATACAACCTTCTAAAGAACAATTATCATAATCAAATTTCTTGAAATCCAAGATAGTGGGTTCAATACTATTTATAGTCATGACCTCTCCAATCCCACTTTTACCAAATTTAGCATCAAGATCTACAAACTCCGAATTCTTGGGACGCCTTCTAGGTAAAGTTAACTCATCATCAGTCCCATAATTATCAATATTCATATTGCAAAACATAGATCTAATAGGAGATGCATCAATAACTTTAAGATCTTCATCATTGTTTTCATGTAAACTAGAAGAACACACTTTTATAAAGCTATCTTTTTTAGCATGCAATCTAGCGGTTCTTTCCTTACACTCATCAATGGAAATTCTCATTGCTTTGAGAGACTCATTGATATCATGCTTAGGAGAAGAGGATCTAATTTTAAGAGAATCAACATCAATCGAAAGTCTATCAACGTTCCTAGCCAAATCATCAACTTTGAGCAATTTTTCTTCAAGCAAAGCATTAAAATTCTTTTGAGAAATCATAAATTCTTTCACACTATTCTCAAAATCAGAGGGCATCTTATTAAAATTACCATAAGAATTATTGTAGAAATTTCCATAATTATTAGAGGAATTACTAGGGAACGGTCTAGTATTAAAGTTTCCTCTATAAGCATTGTTTCCAAAACTATTCCTACCAACAAAATTCACATCCATAGATTCATTATTACTCTCAATCAAAGTAGACAAAGGCATATCATTGGGATCAAGAGGAGTATTTTTAGTAGCAAACATCTTCATAAGTTCATCCATCTTTCCACTCAAAACATTGATTTCTTCTATAGCATGCACTTTTTTACTAGAAGATCTTTCGGTGTGCCATTGAGAATAATTAGCCATAATATTATCAAGAAGTTTTGTAGCATCTCCTAACGTGATTTCCATAAAGGTGCCTCCCGCGGCCGAATCTAAGAGATTTCTTGAAGCAAAGTTCAAACCGGCATAAATTTTTTGTATGATCATCCATAAATTCAAACCATGAGTAGGGCAATTGCGAATCATCAATTTCATTCTTTCCCAAGATTGGGCAACATGCTCATGATCAAGTTGTTTAAAATTCATAATATCGTTCCTAAGAGTGATGATCTTAGCGGGAGGAAAATACTTAGAGATAAAAACATCTTTGCACTTGTTCCAAGAATCAATACTATTTTTAGGCAAAGACGAAAACCAAACTTTAGCATGATCTCTAAGTGAAAACGGAAATAACTTCAATTTGACAATATTGTTATCTGTATCTTTCTTCTTTTGCATATCACACAAATCAACAAAGTTGTTTAGATGAGTAGCGGCATCTTCACTAGGAAGGCCGGCGAACTGATCTTTCATAACAAGATTCAGCAAAGCAGTATTGATTTCACTAGACTCAACATCATTAAGAGGAGCAATCGGAGTACTAAGGAAATCATTATTATTGGTATTCGAGAAATCACACAATTTGGTGTTATCTTGCGCCATGGCAACAAGTAATCCAACACACAACCAAACAGAAAAGGGCAAGCGAAAAGAGAGGAGAAGAAGATTGTGAAAGAGAGGGCAAATAAAACGGCAAGGGTGAAGTGGGGGAGAGGAAAATGAGAGGCAAATGGAAAATAATGTAAATGCAAGGGAGATGAGTTTGTGATGGGTACTTGGTATGTCTTGACTTGAGCGAAGACCTCCCCAGCAACGGCGCTAGAAATCCTTCTTGCTACATCTTGAGCTTGCGTTGGTTTTCCTTGAAGAGGAAAGGGTGATGCAGCAGAGTAGCATAAGTATTTCCCTCAGTTTTTGAGAACCAAGGTATCAATCCAGTAGGAGGCTCCTCAACAAGTCCCACGAACCTAAACAAACAAACAAAGAACTCGCAACCAACGCAATAAAGGGGTTGTCAATCCCTTCATGGCCACTTGCAAAAGTGAGATCTGATAGAGATAGTATGATAAGATAAATATATTTTTGGTATTTTATAATATAGATGCAAAAAGTAAAGATGCAAATAAAAGTAGATTGGAAGCAAATATGATAAGAGATAGACCCGGGGGACATAGGTTTCACTAGAGGCTTCTCTCGAGATAGCATAAGTATTACGGTGGGTGAACAAATTACTGTCGAGCAATTGATAGAAAAACAAATAATTATGAGATTATCTAGGCATGATCATGTATATAGGCATCACGTCCGCAACAAGTAGACCGACTCCTACCTGCATCTACTACTATTACTCCACACATCGACCGACTCCTGCCTGCATCTAGAGTATTAAGTTCATAAAGAACAGAGTAACACATTAAGCAAGATGACATGATGTAGAGGGATAAACTCAAGCAATATGATATAAACCCCATCTTTTTATCCTCGATGGCAACAATACAATACGTGCCTTGCAACCCTTTCTGTCACTGGGTAAGGACACCGCAAGATTGAACCCAAAGCTAAGTACTTCTCCCATGGCAAGAAAGATCAATCTAGTAGGCCAAACCAAACTGACAATTCAAAGAGACTTGCAAAGATAACTCAATCATACATAAAAGAATTCAGAGAAGATTAAAATATTATTCATAGATAAACTTGATCATAAACCCACAATTCATCGGATCTCGACAAACACACTGCAAAAAGATATTACATCAAATCTCCACAAGAGAGGGGGAGAACATTGTATTGAGATCCAAAAAGAGAGAAGAAGCCATCTGGATAATAACTATGGACCCGTAGGTCTGTGGTGAACTACTCACAACTCATCAGAAGGGCTATGGTGTTGATGTAGAAGCCCTCCGTGGTCGATTCCCCCTCCGGCAGAGTGCCGGCGAAGGCTCCAAGATGAGATCTCGCGGATACAGAAGGTTACGGCGGTGGAAATTGTGTTTCGGGTGCTCCCTATATGTTTTCGGGGTACGTAGGCTTATATAGGAGGAAGAAGTATGTCGGTGGATGCCCGAGGGGCCCACGAGACAGGGGGTGTGCCCTATAGGGGGAGGGGGCGCCCTCCTATCTCGTGGAGGCCTCGACCGCTTCTTGACTTGCACTCCAAGTCCTATGGATCACGTTCGTTCCAAAAATCACGCTCCCAAAGGTTTCATTCTGTTTGGACTCCGTTTGATATTCCTTTTCTTCGAAATACTGAAATAGGCAAAAAAACAGCAATACGGGCTGGGCCTCCGGTTAGTAGGTTAGTCCCAAAAATGATATAAATGTGTAAAATAAAACCCATAAACATCCAAAAAGGGTAATATAATAGCATGGAACAATCAAAAATTATAGATACGTTGGAGATGTATCAGGGGTTAATCTATCCTTGGCAAGGTCTTGCATGCTTTCACATTGCCTTGAATTTTCTTTCTTTATTTGGTTTTAGTGTGACCTCAATTTTGTAGGCCAGGTTCACCTCCAAGTCAACAACAATCATCGTCAATCTCGTAAAAAAAATCAAGTAATTGGTTTGTTTGTGTTTCTCTAATAAAAAGTTTGCAACCATCCTTAGGTCCATTTTAGGTATTTGAGTTATGTAAGCTAGGGTCACCTATAAAAGCACAAGGAGATATTGGGTCACACCTAAATGTAGTATGGGCATATAGCTATATCTAAGAGACCACCTTAGACCAAGTGTTCACAAGAAATTTTAATTGATTCCACAAAAAATATATAGTATATGTACTTATCATTGTGGTTGTTTCATCCATGGTGCTCGCCAGTAGCTGCATTCTTTTGAATCGGGCTAACCCCCTAGCCACTAAAAGCATAACAGAAATACACCAGGTCCAGAGTTACAGGAAACATGAAATAATGGAAAAGCGAGTCCAAGCACTGTAAGAAAACCCCACTCGTCATTGAAATGTACACCATGGGGCAAAACACAAGGACAAAATACAAATCATAACTAGACCAACAAAAAGGCTAAAAGAACATCGACTGAAACTAAATCATCCAGAGAAAATCTTAAAGTAATCCACACTTTCCTTCGATAGGTTGTTGGGCTGCACTACAGATCCCTGTCAAGTTTAGCGTGTTGGTGTGAAGAAGCTCTAATCCAGTATTGAGCATCGAAGTATCATTCTCCTTCCGAGACCTGCTGGTAAATAAGTGAAGTGCGAGAAGAGAAACAATCTCAAAAGAGGACACAACTTCTTTACAGAAGGAACAACTAGGATTACTAGGCCATGTTCTATGTTTCATGACACGTCTAGTAGAACAACATCTTGGAACTTTTGCCATAAGAATATTTGAATCTTCATAGGTAGCTTGGCTTCCCAGATCCATTTATAATGGCAATCATCAAGGGGTTTCTCCATCCATTTATACGTGGATTTAGTTGGGTACTTGACATTTTATTAAAGGCCCTAGTAAATAGTATCATGATCAGTAGTTGCAACTATAGTGACCATTTTTTCACAAGGCTTTGAGTAGCATCTTCTCTATTAGATCCAATATGTAACACTTCTTTTCTATAGGATGCACTAATGATGGTTCCCATGTGCAATAATATACATTTTAACAAATAAATTACTACAGACAAACCAAGAGAACTAAGAGAAGCTGGCATGTGGGGGTAAAACTCTTTGAACAAGCGCAAGTGAAATTTATCGAACAAAACAAGGCTAGTGCCCTGAGATACTTTGTCTCACTGATGGCTAAATGGAGGCTCATAAAATTTGGTGATGAGTGGACTTACAATGGGGGTCTGATTTAGCTCGCCAAAGTATCAAGGGAGGAGTGGTGCGTGCTGGTTGTGGGAGAGAAGAAACACTGCTACACAGATTCTAATTCTGCCAACATGCGATCATGGTCTGGAACCTTGTTAGAGAAGCCACATGATCACTGCTGATAAGCCCACATTGTTCTACTTCACTCTCGCAGTTGAGGAACTAGATCCTGGTCCGCAAATGATTGAGAGAAAGAAATTATGATGCAAATGATCTATCAAATTTGGATGGCAAGAAATGATGCATGAGATGGGAAAATAATGGGTGCATGAGTCGAGGATGATCATTGAGAAAGTAAACTTTTATTTAAAAGAATGGCAAGAAGTGAACCATCTGCAAGAGTCTGCAAGGTGTGTTCGCTGTAACAACCAACATGCGGTCCTAGCCCAACAAAGATTTTGCAATCTCCGCTAAGGATAAAAGCACATATTTGGTCGCCCCAACATATGACTCCATAACACACAGGGTCAATTGTTGGTGAACAAGATGAACATCACAATAAATACAACTACTCATGAATAGAAAAGATAAATATGATATAACATTATGATAAACATATGTCGATACATAAATATTTCACCAAACACGAGGTCAACAACCCACATTACACCAATCATTGCAGCGAAAGAAGGCACATATTGGACTACGGAGAAGAAGCAAATATGTCTAAGAGGCAAGAGAAATAAGTAAAGTCTACCCTTCTAATCCCAGGCTGCTAACCGGGATGCCATCCTAATGATCCTCATCTAAGACGAACTCCACGTAGAGCGTACCACGCTCCCACCTTAGAATAACGCTTTACCTGTACTTGCACCTGGTGTTGTTGTGGTATCCACGAGTTAATGAGAGTCAGCAATAACATTGCCAAGGGTACTAAGACTAACATCTCTTGTGAGTAGGATATTGTTAAGTTGTGAGGTTGCAGCAAGCAGCTAAGCAATGTAAACCATCTAGTACTACGAATACTAGAACAAGATAAGATAAACCTACACATAAGGGGGCGCAACTAGTTGATCAAGAAATGATTCTGAATGCATGCCTACAAGTCATTCATAACCCCATCGTGTCCTCTTCTGGCTTGCATTATAAATTTTCAAGTCGGCCATAAACGCGGGCACAACTTTCCAAAAGATTTAACCCGACAGGGGTGCTTCCAACTTCCCATTATAAGTTTCGCACGCATACTCATTCCCCCAAGTTTAGGGCCGTTAGAGCCTGAAATCCGTTCTGGGAGTTCAGACTGACAAGTTCCTCTAGTGAATGTCAAACTAATCCAGAAAGGCCTCCCGGTGGGTCAAAATCCTGATCAGAGCCGATGTATCTCGTGACCCAGTCCCATCTGTCTATATGTTGAGCTTACGGCTAGTCAAACCCCGAGTTTCCCTGTGGTGTCCCCACACACTGCTAGGTATATTGCATCAACGCCCTCGACACTGGCCCCCCTGTTTGTTATGAAAATGAATCTCAGGTTGATCACTCCCTATGCAAGTTTTAGTTATGTTGCAAATTTTAGTACCAACATTGGGACTTCTGGAAGATTTCAACGCTAGATAAAGGGATTCAAGGGGCCCCATAGTACCCCACACATGAAAGGATGCTCTCACCAAGGAACATAATAACAAGTATAACGAAAACTAGGGTGACCAGATAGAACAAAATGCCAAGGCATCGGCCTATGCCTTCCACCCTTAGTCAACGGTTGGACGGCAGGGAGGGAAGTGAAGCATGTGGGCGGACATGATGGCAAAGACCTTTTTATAGCTATGGCGGCAGAAAAAAGTGGCGGGAAAACCTATCGACAAATGTCGCGGGGAGTTGGCATGCGGGGATTGCCATTAATTGACTCACTTCCCGGTGAGATGAGTGTATGGCTGTCTGCACCACTGACCCTGCAGGAGGCCAACGAGAAGGGAAACTTTCTTCCCACGTGAGCGGTTGGCCATATGGAGCACGCTAGAAAGCAACATCCCACAACCTCCAAATAGTCTTGTGTGCTCGATTTGAAGCTGTCTTCATAAATTGTGATGATCCAGAGTGAAATGACGACTATACTAGACCGTATGTTGCGACCGAAATCATTATATTGACAATTATTATGTCGATTGATCCGATATACTCCCATTTGCTATAGTCGACTCTAAGTCTAGCATTTTAGGTTCGTTATTTAGAGTTGGAAAATGACTGGCCGGTACTAAGTCAAGTCCGCTGTCTCCATTCCAAGCTCTACGCTATTTTCTACCGCCCTAATCCATATTTTTTTCTTTCGAAACGGAACCTAATCCATCTTATGATGTGAAACAGTTGAAGCTAATTATTTCTCTTACGTCTGTGGCGGCTCACGGCAAAGAACATGAGTTAAGTCGTTGGTTTAGCGTGATCGGCAAGAACCCTATAAGTACTCACTGGAGCAATGATATTCCTACGTACGTACTGATTTTACAAGAAGTCAAGTCCTCGTGTTAGTTGGTCAATCTGACGACATGCAAATAACCTAGTACCTTGAGTTTTGTACAACTTTGACGTAGTGAACAGGATTTCCATGTAAACAACGCTTGGATTTTTTTTCCCGCTCTTTCCATACTACTGTAGTCTGCTCCCGTCCGAGTATCGGGCGTTGGGAGCACTGATCGCCGATAATTGCTAGAAGTTGATGAGTTTTTTTGGCAAGGCGATTATAAGTCATTGTGTGCATGAAGCTAATGGGGGTGCCCATGAACTTGCTCGTTTTAGTTTTGAAGGGACAGGAATATGGGGTGTGGAATGATAAACCTTCAGACTTCCTGATCCCATTTATTGTAAAGGACACGCTTGCCACCTAAATATAGTTGCCAAAATTCAAAAAAAAATTGCTCAACAATATACCTCATTAATGCGCTGATGTTTTCTTTGAGAGATTGTCAGGTCAAATTATTTTTCTGCCAACAAGCGCTATTGTTTAGTGAATAATAAACCTCAATAACACGCTTGTTGGTAGGAATGAAGGAACATTTTCTTTCACTAAAAAAACTATTTCCCGTAAATGCTTCAGAATTGTCATGCAAAAACAGATAAATTTGTCATGCTATTACATAAGAATTTGCCATGTTCTAAATTAACAATGGTCTAGTTGCATAAAATATTGTTAAAAAATTGTCGCACTGCAGATTAATTCTCATGCGTTTTCAAGGAATTGCCATGATTACGACATGGAGAATTGTAAGCCAAAAGAAACAAAATATTGAAAATTGCCATGGCTGGATTGAATTGACATGCTACATCCCCCCCCCCCCCCCCCCCCCCCCACACACACACAAAATGGATCCTGAGTGAACCAAATTACTATCGTTATCTCGTAGTTCCCTCAAAGGAGGCATTTGAAACAAAAACTTCAGGATCTATGACCCGGAAAGGACGTGCAAGAGGCCGTGGCGTAGAAGAATTCTTCAAAATCTGATACTTCCTGAATACATTCATTTGAGCGATTTTTTTTTTCAAAACTATCATGGTTTTTATAGCAAATTCGGAAACTATATCACCTGAAGTAAAAAAACACAGAACTATGCCCCCGTCGGCCTTGCGTGGGCCGAAGACAGTGTCCTCAATTAGTTGTTGGCCGAAAAGGGCTCTTCGGCCCGTGGTTGACGGAAGAATGGCTGTACTGGGCCGAAGACTGGCCCGCGAGGTGATAAGTTTTCGAATTTGCTATAAAAAACGTGATAGTTTTGAAAAAAAATCTGAATCAAAGAGGCATATGTCTCGAAAGTTGTTGAGAATCCCCAAGTCGTCGTTGGTAACGATCGAGCTAATCTACTTTGTTTGTACGGCCAAACACTGACATTCATTCACGTTGTTTGCACAGTAAAACGGGAATGGACTTCGCCAAGGAAGTTGTCGCTCAGGCGGCGCTGTCCGAGATCCTTGGCCGCATCTTCTCGTCCCTGCTAGACGGCCTCCGCCTGCCGACCGACCGTGGCGCCAGGGACGCGCACCGCCGGCGGCTGGAGCGGTTGCTTGGCAGTATCGGCAGCATGGTCGAGGAGGCGGAGGGGCGTCACATCAACAACCACCAGCTGCTCGGCCACCTCAAGGTCCTCACTGAGGGCATGTACCGCGCCCGCTTCGCCCTCGAGGCGGCCGACCTCGACGACGCCCATGACGCCGACGCGACGGACGACAACGGCAACCGGTGCCGCTCGCTCGCGCTGCTCTCGCCGTTCAACAGGGCGAAGCGCTCCCGCATCACGAGCTTGATCTGGGGAGCTGGCGCTGGCGCCGGGGACAACGACGGTGGGTCGATGCAGAGGTTGGCGGCTGCCAGCGAAGAGCTGGAGGAGCTGACGCGCGACTGCACGAGGGAGTTCGTGCTGCTCGTCCAGGGGTATCCCCGCAAAGTGCACCGGGCAGTGCGGACGACGCTGTACATGGACCGCTGCGTGTTCGGACGGCACGTCGAGACGGAGCGCATCGTCGACTTCCTCCTGCAGCAACATGGCGGATACCTGAGCGCGCTCGCCATCGTCGGCGCCAAGAAAGTCGGGAAGACCACGGTCGTCAAGCACGCCTGTGACGACGAGCGCGTGCGGGGCCACTTCGCGCGCGTCGAGTGGTTCGAGACGCCGGACGTCGTGAAGGCCGGAGGCCAGCCGGGGCAGACCGCGTGGGAGAGCGACGGGCCGGAGTACCTCGCCGGCGTGCGCCGCATCATCGGCGACCCGCGGGAAGGCCGATCGCTCCTCGTGTTCGACGACGCCTGGCCTGTCGACGCGTCGGCCTGGCGCGAGCTCGCGTCGACCACCCCGGGCGCGGGCGACTGCAAACTCATCTTCACGTGCCGCGACGCCGACCTCGCCCGGGACATCAGCACGGCGGCGGAGCCGGTGGTGCTGGGCAAGGCCCCGATGGAGGAGTACTGGTACTACTTCAAGGCTTTCGCGTTCGGCGGCGGCGCGGATCCCAGGGACCACCCGCGGGCCGCGATGATCGGCCGGGAGATCTGCGAGCGGCTCGACCGCACGTACCTCGACGCGAGGGTGCTTGGTGGGCTGCTCGGGGCCAACCTCGGCGACGCCCCGTTCTGGCGCCGCATGCTGGCGGCCCTCGCGCGGTGCGAGCGGCGGCCGCTGCACGTCGGCGTCCTGCTCGAGCTCCTGCCCGTGAACGGCAGGCGGCTGCAGTCGTACGGCTACTGCCGGAGCCCGCCGGATGTCACCGTGCAGGACGTGCTCGGCCGGAGGGCCAGCGGCGGCTCCGATGAGGATGGCTCGATGACCGTCCATCTCTGCAGGGAGACGCTGTACATGGATCACTGGTACAGCATCACTTTCAAGAAGTACTAGGTTGCCTCCCGGCCGTGTCGGGACAGCTTAATTTCGTCGCAATAAATAGTCACAATACTTAGACGTAAGTCGACGTATTTAGAATTTGGGTCAGTTGATTTCGCGTGATGGAAGAAACAGTTTGAGGGAAGGAAAGAGCTCGCTGGAGGGAAGGAAGAAGCTCGCTAGAGAAGGCTACGCCATTATCTATCTTAGGGTTGTGGGGGGTGGTGAGCTCGGCAGAGAAGGCTACCCTATTATCTTAGGTGTGTGTGTGTGTTGGGGGGGGGGGGGGGGTTGCAAATTTGCCGAAAAGGATGTCCGAAGCAGCGGTAATACGGTGGTGAAAAAGCAGAGCAAGTGTGTATCTAACCCGAATATCGTTGGGAATGTTGTATGTACTTTTTTCATAATAATACATGTCTCATTTATATCAAAATGATCATAGTACAAGTCACGTACATATCGACCTCGCAAAACTTAAAGAATCCTCTGAACTTGACACTGACATCCGCCACCTGCATCTGACACCACCACAGTAGTGCCAAAGAAAAAAAAATGATGGACCATCTTCACACCCGAGCTTGACGCGGCTCCACAGCTGATATGCAGCTTTGCAGACCTCCAAGATGACTTGCCAAAAACAAGATCATTACCGTTGAACGAATCAGACCGGTGCAACACCCCGGACAAGCTATCAAACTTCACATCTGGCCCCACACGACTAAGACATTTGAGGAGAAAACCATACCTGCTATCCACGGACCACGAACCCAACAAACGACCCACCATCTTTCAGATACCGCCGATGCAGAACACAATCTGCATCTGCTCGTGGATTACCTCCCAAGCTCCGCACCAGTGCTGGAGCAAACACCGTCGCAACTGCGGAGCCCGAGGACACAGGTCCACCACGAGCCAGTGCCAAAATAGGAGTCATTATGTTCATCAAGTCTTACAGTAGCAATGATTGTAAATCCATGGTTTGTGTGCAGTATGACATCTGTGCTGCCTTGATCTATGTATAGGGAAAAATTATGCACTACATAATCTGTTGCATAGCAAGGGATGCGCTGCAGAAAATGGTAGGATTGTTAAAGAAAATATGGTAATATGCAAATATGGGTCCAAATTGAAAGAACTATACAACAGTTGAAATCGAAGGACAAAAATTTATAATAAACAGATAGGGTAAACAAGATGTCATGGAAATATGAGAGTAATCGAAAGAACAATACATCATTAATTTGCATAATATAGAAAGAAGGGGGAAAATCCCCTTTGACGTATATGTTGCATGTGGCACCTTTTATCCAAATGTAGCAATATTTAAATATGTTCAGGAAAGTAGGCCATGCCAACTAATTTAGGGTGAGATTGAACATACCGCGCGCATCCTCAAGTCATCTGGTACGGTGAGATGGAATCTCTGGCGGAGGTCACAAAGTCCCGATGTGTCGGCACACTGTACACTATGAATGAAAGAAAACCCTCAAATTAGCTCGAATAAAAATGAATTCATGATTTCCGCCGGGTGATTAAAGGAGGCAGATGAATTGGGATAAGAGATGAGAAAACATCTCATTAAACTAGTTACCTTGTCGTCCATGAGAAACAACCCTCGGTACGGCAGATTCCCCGATCGAGTGGAACTGGGTCGACTGCGAGCAGCGTTGAGAAAGTCGATGGCGATAGGCGGCGACAAGAGGAAGTGGCAAAATGCGGTGGGGTTTGCCGGCAGCGGCAGGCGTCGAGCTAAGTGGTTACCGCCGCGATAGGCGGTGCCATGCATAGACGCGGAGGAGCTTGTGCAGGTGTGGATGGGGACCGGAGGCAAGGGGTGGTGGGCGGGCGTGAGGGTTTTTCTGACGTGGGGACGACGAGGGTTTCTTTGTTCTTTTTTGAATTGGATGGTGAGGGTTTTCTGTCCCACAAATAATTTCAGAGGCAACACTTTGCTAGAGCCAACCGTGGATGATTGACGCAACAGGCAAAACAAAAGTCATTGCACACGATTCCAATTTCGGGAACCGTGTGTGGTTGACGTACTACCTCTGTCCTGGTTTATTGGTCCCCTTTGTAATTTGTACCAAATTTCGACCAAATATTTAACTCAGTAATATTTATGCATGTCACCAAAAATTATATCATTGAACGCTATGTTCAAATACGCATCCAACGATATAATTTGTGCTGACCTGCACTAACATTTTGTCAGTTAAATCTTTGGTCAATATTTAACACAAATTACAAAGGGGACCAATAAACAAGAACGGAGGTAGATTTCATCAACCGAACTGATTGCATCCATATCCCACAGTTAGACATAAGTAAACATAGATTAAATATACTCAGACATAGATAATATGCGTACACGTACACAAGCATAGTTCAACCGTCATTAAGCATGCTCAAGCATACATAGTTTGATCCCACATCTCATCTCACATGCCGGCACAATCCTGAAGCTTCTCTAGGTACTCGGCGTACGTGTCGTGCGCCACCTGCGAGAATACTTCTGCTTGAAAGAGCCAATGACCCGTCCTCTTGCATGCACCAGAACACTTTGATACGCATCATGAAGCTTGTGGTTGCAAAATGGGCATCGATAGCCGCCGTCCTAGGTCCTAATACGCCTCTTATGCATTCCCGCATAAAGCTCCCTCAGGATTTGCCTCTTGTACCTCCTCTGGACATCTTCATCCTCGCTGTCCACATCGTCAGACATCACCTATACAAATAGTAAAAAAATGTGGCGTCAAATTAATGGTTACAAACTAATCTTTATAGAACATTTCGTAGTTGCCAAAAAATGGCATCAAATCAACGATTACATGCCGTGAAGTAGGATTAGGAATTTATGGCTATTTATTTATACATATCCAGAGATTATGGTTTAATTTTTAAGCACATTCATCTATGTACAGACCAATCTTGAGGAAAATAATGGCACAAACATATGTAGGTCATTCAAAATCAATTGTCAAGTCCTGACTAGGAATTACTAGCATGAACACTAACCCTAGTTGAATTACTATCAGAAGTCATTTCCACACATGAAACAATTAATCACTTATAACTTATACCATTCAAACAATCAATACACTACACGGATCTAAGGAAACTTACTCAGATTTCATGGATTGGGAGAACATAACCATAGGATTTGTTTCCAAAAGGGGGGGGGGGGAGGCAAGAGTAACCAGAGAAACCCTGGGATCTATTTGTGATGACTAACTAGTTGTCCGTTGTCGTCGAAGTCGTCGCCGGAGTGGCCGTCGGAGTCATCACTGGAGTGGTCGTCGGAGTCGTCGTCCGAGTCGTCACCAGAGTCGGTGTGGAACTCCGCCTCTGGTTGTGGAAGCTCGACGTCGTCGATGATGTCAGGTTGCAGCGATAACTCGCCAGCGGTGACGGCAACCTCTGCCTCCATCTCCACGCCGTGCTCCGGTGCTTTAGTAGCCCTGGCGTCACCACTCCTTCTGATGGGGCGCTTCGACGGCATCCCAATACAACGGCTTTGATGACTGAGAGCGGCATCGAGGATGCAATCGGAGAGAGAGGATTGTGTGTGGGGAGAGGATGGGGGTGCGGCCGCTCGGGCGCACCATTAATATGTGAGAGCTCTTAATATGGAGTAGTGGGAGAGAGGCAGGCGGCGGTCAAACCGCTGGCTGGCCTCCCGATGAGCTTGCACATTGGACTGCTGGCATGCCTACCATCATTTCACACAGTTACTTGCACGCCTCCTGATGACACTACGCAGCGAGCACGCCTCCGTCAATTCACACACCTGCACACACGCCTCCCTGTCTGCCTGCATGACGGACTGCTCACATGCGTCCCGTCAACTCACGCCTACTCGCACGGCACACGGGTCGCGTGGCGGCACGTATATTGTTTTTCTATTTGGATGATTAATGATGCCACTTTATTGCTTAACCAAAGCATGGTACGTATCCATTGTTGGTCGAACGCTCATGGTTCCAATAAATAGTCCGTTTGGGATATTGGTTCCCAATTATTAATAATCTCCCGTTTGTAATTAGATAAAGATTACATCAAAACTGGTCTCAAATTTGACCCCAAAAAAGTACAATGCAACTTTGTATTGGTGTCCATATGACAACACGATAAGTTTCATGAACTTCAAATAAGTTTTGGATGTACTAGAATTTAAAAATTAAGATTCTCATTGTTTGAAATTTGTTGCACGGGGAGTGAGGGAGTCCTGGATTCGGGGGTCCTCAGGTGTCCGTCCTAGGAGTATGGGCCGAGTTGCATGGACCGTACATGATCAAGCTGAAGATTATCTACCGTGTCCGGATGGGACTTCTCAACACGTGGGCGGCAGGAATAGAGTCTGGAAGTTTCCTTCCCTGGTAAAACCGACCTTGTACAAACCCTAGGCCCCTCCGGTGTGTATATAAACTGGAGGGGTTAGTCCGTAGGGGCTATCTTCTACTCCATTATTACTGGAATCCTCATAGACTAGACATCTAGGGTTAGCCATTACAATCTCGGGGTAGATCAACTCTTGTAATCATCATACTCGTCGTATATAATCAAGAGGGAGTAGGGTTTTACCTCCATTAAGAGGCCTCGAACCTGGGCAAACATCGTGTCCCCTAGTTTCCTGTTACCATCAATCCTTAGACGCACGGCTTGGGCCCCCCTGTCGGTGTCAAAACCGGCGGATCTCGGGTAGGGGGTCCCGAACTGTGCGTCTAAGGCTAATGGTAACAGGAGACTGGGGACACGATGTTTACCCAGGTTCGCGCCCTCTCGATGGAGGTAATACCCTACTTCCTGCTTGATTGATCTTGATGATATGAGTATTACAAGAGTTGATCTACCACGAGATCAGAGAGGCTAAACCCTAGAAGCTAGCCTATGGTATGATTGTTGTTGTTGATGATGACTCCTACGGACTAAACCCTCCGGTTTATATAGACACCAGAGGGGGCTAGGGTTACACAGAGTCGGTTTTACAAAGGAGGAGATCTACATCGGAATCGCCAAGCTTGCCTTCCACGCCAAGGAGAGTCCCATCCGGACACGGGACGAAGTCTTCTGTCTTGTATCTTCATAGTCCAATAGTCCGGCCAAAGTATATAGTCCGGCTGTCCGGATACCCCCTTATCCAGGACTCCCTTAGTAGCCCCTGAACCAGGCTTCAATGACGATGAGTCCGACGCGTAGATTGTCTTCGGTATTGCGAGGCGGGTTCCACCTCCGAATACTCCAAAATTGATTCTGGACACAAGGACCGTGTCCGGCTCTGCAAGATAGACCCCATATATCATCATAGAGAGAATAATAATCCACTAATCCGATCTGCTTACAACTCTTTGTTGTGTGACATCACGCCATGGCTCGGTAACTTATTCGAACCGTTTTTACAACCCTCTCCCGCACACATCGTGAGGCGGTTTCTTTGGCACGTCTTGTCAAAGCAGAGATCGTGTCCCCTTATCGCGGGATCTCCATCAATACGGGCATGGGTAACCCAACCAGCGCCATTAATCGAAGCGCTCGAAAAAATAAGAGATTTCGAGAGGCAAGTGGGGAGGCGCACATTCTACATTGCCTTTATAAAGGGATAGAGATCTCCCGTTTTCACCCACGCCTTCTTCCTCCTTTGCTCATCCGTTCTCGCACCCTTGAGCTCCAGCGCCCAAGTTCTCACCTTCTCCATAGGATCGCATCATGTCCGGAGCGGGAGGCAAGTGGATGGCCTCCTTTGTCACAGAGGAGAACATCACCAAGCTTCGGGAGGCCGGATACCTGGCTGAGAGCATCGCGCACAGGCTTGCAACAGAGGGACAGATCACCCCCACTCCGAAGTCTCGGGAGAGAGTAGTATTTCTCCCTCATTTCGTCCGCGGACTAGGATTTCCACTCCACCCGTTTGTCCGCGGGCTTATGTACTACTACGGGCCAGATTTTCACGATTTGGGCCCGAATTTCATCCTCAACATCTCGGCGTTCATCGTCGTGTGCGAGGCCTTCCTCCGCATCGAGCCTCACTTTGGCCTGTGGTTGAAGATCTTCTGCGTGAAGCCGAAGATCGTGAGCGGCCAACAGGCGGAGTGCGGAGGCGCCATGGTCGGCAAGATGCCCAACATCACATGGCTTGACGGCTCCTTCATGGAGACCATAAAGGGGTGGCAATCAGGGTGGTTCTACATCACCGAGCCGCGCGACGCCGACTGGGTGGCGGCCCCCAAATTCAGATCCGGAATCCCCACGCGGCTCACTTCTTGGGAGAAGAAGGGCCTGGCCTGGGGTGAACCCACGGAGCTGGCCGGACTCGAGACCTGCCTCAGAGGTATGAGGGACAAGAAGATCAAGCTTGTCAATGTGGTACAGGTCATGCTCATTCACCGGATTCTCCCGTGCCAAAGACGGGCTTTTGATAGGTGGGAGTTCGACCTGGCCGAACACCAGATGCTGCTAGAGCTCTTTGGCACAACACACAAATAAATCTGGAAGGTGTTGTTCAAGACCAGCAAAGTTCCTCCTCCCCTTTCCGAGGACCGAGGGCTCAGCGCAAGCCGCCTCGCCAGTCTGGTAAGTCCTCTGGTTATTACAAGATGTTTCCTTCCTGACACATTCGTGGGAGGATTCTTAGGTCACTATGCTGACCGAACAGGAGTGGGTAGAGAAGGCGGAGCGGATTAACTGCCCAGCTCCATTGCCTGAGGACCCAGTAGGCGCACTCCTAGCGAAGATGCTGGTTCCGGCACCTTACAAGGTGCCGGAGAAAAAGGCCAAGAAGAAGGCCGCTGGGACCCGAAAGGGTATCCGGCATGAAGCCGCACCAGATGCCTCGCCAGAGGATGATGAGGCGCACTCCTCCCATGAGGGGGAAGAGAGGAAGAAGAAGAAGGCCGCCTCCACTGAAGGGGCCGAAGGGTCCAAGAAAGCGGCCACGGGGACCAGAAGAGGTTCCTGGCGCAAGGCCGTGACAGAGTCATCATCCGAAGATGACGAGGAAGATTCTCCCCCTAAGGACGGGGGAGAACATGAAGAAATGCCTCCTCCCCGTGCAAGGGAGGAGAAGAAAAGGAAAGCCGCCCCATCAGGGGAGGCCGGGACGCCGAAGAAGGGAAAAGCGTCCCTTCCCGATCACCCCACAACCGCCGCTTTCAGCGATGAGGAGTGGCTGCCCAGGGGCTAGCCCCGGGCGAGGTCGTAAGTATCCGCATTCCATAATATTTTCCATGCGACTTTGACCTCATGGTTTGTAATGACACCGAATACGTTTATGCAGTCCGGCCGGGTCCGATCTCGAGGATTCCTCTTCGGAGGAGTCTCTAAACGAGTCGGAGATGAATTCGCTCCCGACGGCAACCTCCCCACGACCCGTGGATGACACCGAGGTGTTGTCCCAGAGGATGCCAGAGCAGGAGGCGATGGTTCTGAAGATGCCCCAAGGCAAAATCTCGGGCGCCGGACACATGGGGGATGAAAACTCCATGGATTATGCTGACGGGAGCCACATCAAGTCGGGCTCCCAGCCGGTTACTGCGCCGGGGCCTACAAAGGTTCTGGATTTCGATAAGCAGTCCCTCCCGAAGGAGGGCGAGCCGGCCGTGCCGATGACCTCCGCCCAGCCGGAGGCATCGGATAATTAGCTGGAAGTGCTTCGAGGCGCTTCCATCGAGGATGAACACCGTACACTTATGGGTGTGGTGATTGAGAAGGTTCGGTCCGCCAAGTGCGGATTGACCGAAGCCTGCACGAGCCTGCTAACAGGATTTGAGGTAAAGAAAGTGTGGGGAAATATCACCCGATAGACAGTAGCCCCTGATACTTTGGTTGGTGTTCGGAAGGAGAACCAAATGGAGGGTCAACTAAAAAACCGCAGGAAGCTAATAGTATTTGTTTGTATGAATCAAACAGGCACTGCTGCTGACGGCCGCTGCGCGCAAGGCTGAGGTTGCCAGACTCAAGCACGAACTGGGGCAGGCCGAAGAAGAGCTCGGCCTCGTGAAGAAGCAGCTCGAGGCGAACAAAGGTAAGAGAGACCCCATCCATATGTCCTCTAGAGGATAAAAAGTTGGTGATGCTAATAAAAAAGCATCATGGCTTTTGATAGGGACCGTGACCAAAGTGGCGGCCCTGAAGGAAGCGCTGTCCGCGGCCGAAGCTAAAGCGGATACGGAGCGCACCGAGCGAGACAAGCAAGATGCTCGAGTAGGAGAGGTACAGCAGGAGCCCCAGGAGCTCGGTAAGAAGTTCGGCTCCCTGGAGCATGACTACAAGACGCAAGCGTCAAAGCTTGCAAAGGCCCTCCAGAGCGCGGCCGACGCCAAGGCCGAAGCCCGAAAGGCCCTCCAGGAAATCCAGGCGGCCAAGAAGATAGCACGGGGGGGGGGGGGGGTAAGGCATTCTTTATGCAAAGCAAGCATGAATCCGGAGCTCTCCAGGGGCATTCACAGATCTGCCAAGCAGCATTTTGGATGTCGTGGAGTTCTATCGCGCTGAAGAGGGGAGCTCTACGGAGAAGCTGTTCTGGCCCCAATATACTGGGGCCGAACACCCGATGCCTCTGCGTGACCAACTGAAGCAGCTGGTCGAACTCCACAATGCGGCCGAACAGGCCATGAGGGACCTTGTCGGTGTCAAGACCGGCGGATCTTGGGTAGGGGATCCCGAACTATGTGTCTAGGCGGATGGTAACATGAGACAAGGGACATGATGTTTTTACCCAGGTTCGGGCCCTCTCGATGGAGGTAAAACTCTACTCCTGCTTGATTAAAATTGATGATATGGGTAGTACAAGAGTAGATCTACCACGAGATCAGAGAGGCTAAACCCTAGAAGCTAGCCTATGGTATGATTGTTGTTCGTCCTACGGACTAAAACTCTCCGGTTTATATAGACACCGGAGAGGTCTAGGGTTACACAGAGTCGGTTAGAATGGGAGGAGATCTACATATCGTATCGCCAAGCTTGCCTTCCACGCCAAGGAAAGTCCCATCCGGACACGAGACGAAGTCTTCAATCTTGTATCTTCATAGTCCGGGAGTCCGGCCAAAGGTCATAGTCCGGCCATCCGGACACCCCCTAATCCAGGACTCCCTCAGTAGCCCCTGAACTAGGCTCAATGACGACGAGTCCGGCGCGCAAATTGTCTTCGTCATTGCAAGGCGGGTTCCCCCTCCGAATACTTCATAGAAGTTGTTGAATACAAGGATAGTGTTCGGCTCTGCAAAATAATTTCCACATACCACCGTACAGAGAATAATATTCGCGCAAATCTAATCTGCTGACGTATTCCGTAGCGTGACATCATGTCACAGCCAAGCCTTTATTCGAATCGTTTTACTGTCCCACCTCAGCGTGTTTAGCGAGGCGGTTTGCTTGGCACATCTTGTCAAAGCAGAGATCGTGTCCCCTTATTCCGGGATTCTCATCAATACGGGCGTGGGTAACCCAACCATGCCATGGGTATGACTTCTTAATTGAAAGTGAGTCCCAGACTGTCACGGGGAGGGCTCTTGGTATTCAACCCCTTTATAAAGAGACCAAGGCTCGACTCCTTTCTTTCAATCCCATAAAATCCGCCTCTCGCCTTGAGTTCCAACACCCAAAGCTCCAGATTCAGGCGCTTCAGACCTTCGATGATGTCCGGCTCCGACCTCCAAGGCCGGTGGATGCCTTCCTCCATTATGGAAGAAGACGTGCAAAAGCTGAGAGATGCCAGGTATCTAACCAGCGAAATCTCGCATAGGCTGCCTGCTCCAGGGCAGGCTATCCCCACTCCCCAGCCCGGTGAGAGCGTGGTGTTCACATCTCACTTCCTTCGGGGCCTAGGCTTCCTGATTGATCCCTTCGTGAGGGGGCTCATGTTTTATTACGGGCTAGAATTTCACGACTTAGCTCCGGAGTCCATCCTCCAAATCTCATCATTCATTGTCGTGTGTGAGGCCTTCCTCCATATTACTCCTCACTTCGGACTGTGGCTTAAGACCTTCAAGGTAGAACCGAAGATAATCAAGGGATAGCACACTGAGTGCGGAGGTGCTATCATAAGCAAGACTGCCGATGCTCCATGGCCCGAGGGCTCTTTTCAAGAGGAGTTCTGCTTATAGCAACGAGAGTGGTTTTACATCACAGCTCCCAGGGCACCACATGGGTGGCGCCACCTGCTTTTCGCTTGGGTCCCCCACGACGTCTAGCGTCATGGGTCAATAAAGGACTTAACTGGGGGCCATCCAAGGACGTGCCCTTGCTGCACGGCCGCATTCGAGATCTCCTAGGAAGAGATATCAATTTGGCCATAATGGCGTAGGCTATGCTGATTCGCCGCATGCTGCCCTGCAAACGTCGCCCCCTCCGCCTGTGGGAATTTAATCCGGAAGGACCGCGAGTCCTCCAACATTTTATGGGCACGACGCCCATGGAGATGTATAAATTGTTCTTCGGATCACAAGCAATGTGTCCGGACTCGTCCAAGGACGCAGGTCTGAGCTGCAATCACCCAGACACTCAAGTAAGTAGCCATGTACCCGAACATGCTACCCGTATGTTTATCATAAAATTGCCCTTTAAAAGAGCTATCATTTGAACATGAGTGGATAGCGAAAGCAAAGCTTGTCAGGTGTCCGGCCCCCCTCCCTGAGACCACGCCGGATCTCGTGTTGACCAGGATGCTGGAGATTGCGCCTTTGGAACAAGGCGAAGAAGGGAACCAAGAAGCTACCGCCTCCGCGAAGGAGGCTGTCAGTAAAGGAGGAATCGAGAATTCCCCTAACTTCGGAAAGAAAAGGACCGCCTCTGAAGACCCGGAGGCGATGGCCTCAAAGCGGGGGAAGAAATCTTCGTCAGAGGGTCCGGCGCTGGAGGGTGCTCCGGCCGCATTGCACCTCTGAGGGGATCAGCTCTCCACCGAGCCGTAAGTAAAGAGAGGGGTTTTAAAATGAGTGACATCCCTGTTTTATTTATGAGGAAGATAACCGAAATTTTACCTTGCAGTTCGGATCTCAACCCTTCGCAGCAGAGCTCATCTTCAGGGGATCTTCGTCCGAAGATGATGGAGAGCGGAACGCCTCCCCCAGCTGTACCGTCTTGCGAGGCGGGCGACCCCGAGGTGTCGTCTCGGAGGGTTTCTTCGAATTCGGCCTTCGAAAAAGGTCTTCGGACGAGTCCGGCACCGTCCGGTGCATGGTCGGAGGAGCTGAAGGATCTGCTCGGGCGAGTGTCTATCTCAGAAAAACACCGTGTGTTGATGAACACGGTGGTTAGAAGGATTTAATCCGCGGAAAGCGGATTGTACGAGGCCGCCAGGAGTTTACTGACAGGTTTTGAGGTACGCGAAATGATGTACCTTTTGACAGATCCGCCCTGTATAGATAGTATCCCCTGAGACTCTGTGTGTTGTCAAAAATGATAGTGCGCAGAGGATCATAATCCCAGGTATAATATGTCGCCTTTCCTATGTAGGTGGCGAGGTGTTCGGTGGCTAGCCGGACTGATGAATTTGCCGAGCTAAAGCGGCAACTTGACGTGGCAGATACCGACATCGCGCTTGTCAATGAGCGGCTGGACGAGGCACAAGGTATGTAATGTCTCCGAAGATATCTGGTAAGAGGAGCTTGATGCTCGTACCTTATAACATGTGTGCTTAATGCAGATGGTGCTGCTGCTATGGAGAACCTTCGGGCGGAACTTGCCCGAGCCAAGGACCAATCCAGGAAAAGCGATGCGGCTGCCTTAAAGGCGGCTGAAGAGCTAAAACCCGAACAGGCTGCTCACTGCCAGAGCAAGAAGGAAATGGCCGAGATGGCTATAAAATTGAAGAATGCTGCCGACCGTTGCGAGCTTCTTGAAAAAGAAGATAGGGTTGCACAGAAGGACCTAGAAAGCCAAGGACACTCGCTCTGCCATGAGAGCTATGAAGGAGGAGCTACGTCAGGCCGGAGATATCACGACTGGAAAGCCCTATATGCTGCGGATGAAGTTTGGGGATCCTAAGTATGCTTCGTTGGACCGGAAGTGGAGTGCGACGAACACTTATCTGGATTTGGCGGCGAGTGCCGCGGACGCGACCGAACACTTCCGGGGTCTAAATGACCACGAATTGGAAGAATTGTTTTGGTCGTAGTTCCACAACTCAGAGCGCCCACTTTCGGTATCCGATCGATTGGCTGCATGGGCGGAGCTGAACAGGTTATCCGGACTTGCCATGAAGCATGTCGTGAGTCATCTGTGGCCGAAAGGGCCCGAGCCGAAGAGTTATTTTAGCTTGGTGCAGCAGTTCCTTGGTGCGGTGCCGCATATTGATGCAATGAATATGTCAGCGTGCATAGAGGGTGCACAAATGGCTCTTGCCCGTGTCAAGACATACTGGGCGGAGATGAAGGCCAGTGCTATTGCATCCCAGGATTCGGACGAAAGCCGAGTACCTGCCGAGCACTATTTTGAGGAAGTTCTACAGGGTGCTCGTTTAATAGAGACGCATTGCTCGAAGGATGTTATGTTCGAATAACATGTACTGTCTGTAAAACAATGTTTCGATTGAATATAAAAGCTTTTTATACTTGTGCTTTCAATAATTAGAATACCTCCTGTGCGGCCGTCAATGTATATGTGTATATAACCTGAAAGATGGCAGTCGTTGGCTTCAGCCCCCACACATATAATGCGGGGGTGTTCGCAGAAGGCGCATTTTCACACTTGATCCAACGTCTTGGTCCTATAAAGGAGGTGATAGCGCAGCGAACTAGGCAACCGGACTATAATGCTTTATCACTTTCATTTAGCCATAGGAGTTTGACAGTGGGGCTACTGAATAGCCCCTAGGGGCACCGCGCTCGCCCGAATTCGGGGCGCGTGTGTGCCTGACCGGGAAACGGCCCTTCGTTAATGCGGAGGAATCCTAAAGATTCCGGCAAGTCATCGAGTGGTTGACCAGTCTCTCGCTATATCATGACAGTCAGTTTTCGGCTTTCTCTACTGAGGTGCTCGCCTGGCCGAACCGGGGCACAATCGCAGTAGTTCTCCTGGTGCCGCCTTAGCCGATAGAGCGGAACGTAAGGCAGCAAAACACAGGAGCCGGGCAAACCCAACATTTGACCAAAGACATGATTCGGAGCTGATGCATATAAGGCCAAACTCGCGACGCCGAACACTCCCTAAGGTATTCGGTCTTTATGAAAACGGGCTGAACAAAAGCCCTTGGTAAGAAGCCCCTGGTGTCCAGGTACGCGCAAAATTCTGGCGTGGCCACATGCCAAGACGCCAGCCTCCTCCTCGGTTATAGCAAAAAACCGGGGGATGTTATCAACAAGAGACAGTAAAAAAGGTTTACGCAGGGTCTTAATCTGAAAAGAATCCTTGAAACGGGTCCCTACTGCACGTCTGCGCCTGTGTCTCCGTTGTGCCGTATCCTGGACGGGTGTAGCACGGTGTTCGTCTGTAAAAGAGAGGAACTTAGTTGAAAACAATCGTGCGAGAAATCTATGTTAAAATAAACAAAGTATAATACAGAAAATGGGTAGAATTGAGCTTTATTGTCTCTTGGTGTAAACGCGCGGAGCCCCTTGTACAGGGGTATGCGGCTATTAAGCCTTTGTATGTTTACGCCGGACTCGTCGAGCCATGTCCGGGGTCTTGAACGACCTGTTTAGGTGCTCTAACTAGTAAAGCTGGTTTAGTGTGCGGCTGTCAAGGCAGCCGCACCATCGTCCGCGCTCGAGGAACACTCGATATTTCCCTTTAATGAGATGATGCCTCGTGGACCGGGCATTTTGAGTGTAAGGGATGCATAATGCGGTATTGCGTTAAAGCGGGCGAAAGCTTCGCGTCCCAGTAGTGCTTGATAGCTACTTATGAATGGGGCGATGTGGAAGGTTAGCTTTTCGCTTCGGAAGTTGTCGGGGGAGCCGAACATAACTTCTAACAAGAGGGAACCCATACAATGGGTATCTGGGCCTGGCGTGACCCCTTGAAAGGAAGTGTTGCCATGGCGAATTATTGCTGGGTTTATCCCCATTTTGCGGATTGTGTCCTGATATAGCAGGTTTAGATCACTGCCGCCGTCCATTAGGACTTGTGTAAAGTGGAGTCCGTCAATTATCGGATCTAAGACCAAGGCAGTCCAGCCTGCGTTCCGGATACCTCTAGAGTAATCCTGATGATCGAAGGTGATTGGTTGTAACAACCAGTGGCGGGACTCCTCTGGGACAGGCCGTATGGCGCGTATCTCCATAGGCGCCACTCTGTTTTTCCCTTTTGTCACATGAAGTGAATTTACTGTTTTGACTTCTTGCGGGAACTTCTTTTGTTCTCCGGTGCTCTGCTTGTGGGGTTCGTCGTCATCCTCGCTTGGTATGTCGAGCCCCTTGTGTTCGGCGTTGAGTTTGCCGGATTGCTTGAAGACCCAACAATCTCTGTGGGTGTGGTTTGCAGGCCTCCCGGGAGTACTGTGGATTTGGCATATTTTGTCCAAGATTTTGTTGAGGTTAGATAGCTCGTCCCTATTATCTTTGGGGGGCGGCTTTTTCTGATTCTGCCGAGAGCTTTTGAATCCGGCGTTGACTGCCGTGCTCTTCGGGCTGTTATCCTTGATCCGGCGCTGTTCCTTGCTACGGCGCGGTTTCCCGTTTCCATCTCTGACTTCGGATGTACTTGGGTCGCTGGTGCTGCTTCTTGCCAACCAGCTATCCTCTCCTGCGCAAAAGCGGGTCATGAGGCTTGTCAATGCGGCCATTGTTCTTGGCTTTTCTTGGCCGAGGTGTCTGGCGAGCCATTCGTCTCGAACGCTATGTTTGAAAGCTGCTAGGGCTTCGGCGTCTGGACAGTCGACTATCTGATTCTTTTTAGTAAGAAATCTATTCCAGAGTTTCCGGGCTGACTCTCCGGGTTGTTGAGTTATATGACTTAGATCGTCTGCATCCGGAGGTCGGACATAGGTCCCTTGAAAATTTGCCCGAAAAGCATCCTCGAGCTCTTCCCAACTTCCTATGGTGTTTTTGGGAAGGCTTTTAAGCCAATGCCGGGCTGGCCCTTTGAGCTTGAGGGGTAAGTATTTTATGGCGTGGAGGTCATCTCCTCTAGCCATGTGTATGTGGAGGAT
Organism: Triticum aestivum; assembly: GCF_018294505.1. Classification (NCBI taxonomy): domain Eukaryota; kingdom Viridiplantae; phylum Streptophyta; class Magnoliopsida; order Poales; family Poaceae; genus Triticum; species Triticum aestivum. Next base: position 578,431,914 of record NC_057813.1, on the reverse strand, counting down.
ATAATCCTCAATCCAGACTCCAGGGTCTGTTGTTCCGTCGTATGCCTCTATGTTTACGGGCTTGAATCCCGCTGGAAATTCATGGTCCAGCACCTCATCGGTGAAACATAGGGGATGTGCGGCGCCCCTGTATTTGGGTGTGCCGCGATGTTCGGATATTTGTTGCGTTGCATTGCTTACTAGAGCTTGATTTCTTGGCCCATAGATAGATCTAGTTGGGCCGTCTTTTTGATGCGAATCCTTGTGCGGATCGCGTGCCGGATTGAGTGCGGCGCCCTTTGCCGCTCGATGTCGGTCATGGGGTCGTCTATCCGACCTGGTGGCTTCCTTGTTTTTTGACTGTGGGGGCTCTAAGGCCTCCTCATCAAATTCTGGTAGTAATTTTCGCTTCGGATAGCTCTTTGTGTGGTGACTGTCGCCGTACTTGTGTGCGGTGTTGAGTACTTTGCCCCATCTGATTCTGAGTGCATCTTCCGCTGTTTTGAGCTTCCGCTTCTGCTTTTTCAGGCTACGCACAGTGGCGACGAGCCTTTGGTGGAGGTTCTTCTTCTCCAGCAACTTGTCCGGCGTGAGGTCGTCCGGACTATTATCTTCGCCGGGGACGGGTTATTCGGTTTTTTTATTCAAGTTGCCCCGTTTGGACGGTTGCTCGACGGCATGTTCGTCGTCCGCCGGTTCGTCCTGCTCTATGGCTGGGTCTTTGTCGAGGTGGGGTTTGGCGCGGCGCTTCCGCCGCCGCTTTGATTGCTTTTCGAGGGAACGATCCCTCGTTGCGCCCTTTTGATCCTCGTCGTTGTTTCTTTTAGGTGTGTCCACCATGTATACATCGTGGGATGAGGTGGTTGTCCAGTGCCCTATAGGCGCTGGTTCTTGTTCGTCTTCTTCATCGGCGTCCATACAGTCGATGTCTTCGGAGTCGAAGTCGAGCATGTCGGTTAAATCGTCGACAGTGGCTACGAGGTGGGTGGTGGGTGGGCTTCGAATTTCTTCGTCGTCCGCATCCCAACCTTGCTGACCATAGTCCGGCCAGGGCTCTCCTGATAAAGAGAGAGACTTTAGTCAATTCAGGATGTCACCAAAGGGCGAGTGCTGAGAGATGTCCGCGGCAGTGAACTCCATGATCGGAGCCCAATTGGGTTCGATCGGGAGGGTGCGGAAGATTCGAAGTCCGGAAAGGAGTCCGGCACCTTGGAGTCATGAGCTCCGCGAAGGACAAGATTGGTGTTCGGCTCGATCGCCGTAGAGATTGCAGCCCCCGAGGCGGTGTCTAGCCACTCGTGCTCGACCGGCGCAGTCGGCTCCGAGCTAAGGGTCAGAGCGGACACCTGAGCGGCACTTTGGGCACTGTCCGGCGGCAGAGCTAGATCATGCCCATCATGACAGTGCGGTGCACTCGGCTGTGGCTCAAATCCGTTGATGATCAAGTCTCCGCGGATGTCAGCCGTGTAGTTTAAACTTCCAAATCTGACCTGATGGCCAGGGGCGTAGATTTCGATCTACTCCAGATGGCCAAGTGAATTGGCCCGCAATGCAAAGCCGCCGAATACGAAGATCTGTCCGGGGAGAAAAGTCTTACCCTGGACCGCTTCGTGGTTGATGATCGAAGAAGCCATCGGGCCTAAAGGTGATGACACAGAGGAACTCTCAATGAAAGCACCAATTTCGGTGTCAAAACCGGCGGATCTCGGGTAGGGGGTCCCGAACTGTGCGTCTAGGCGGATGGTAACAGGAGACAAGGGACACGATGTTTTTACGCAGGTTCAGGCCCTCTCGATGGAGGTAAAACCCTACTCCTGCTTGATTAATATTGATGATATGGGTAGTACAAGAGTAGATCTGCCACGAGATCAGAGAGGCTAAACCCTAGAAGCTAGCCTATGGTATGATTGTTGTTCGTCCTACGGACTAAAACTCTCTGGTTTATATAGACACCAGAGAGGGCTAGGGTTACACAGAGTCGGTTACAATGGGAGGAGATCTACATATTGTATCGCCGAGCTTGCCTTCCACACCAAGGAAAGTCCCATCCGGACACGGGACGAAGTCTTCAATCTTGCATCTTCACAGTCCGGGAGTCCGGCCAAAGGTCATAGTCCGGCCATCCGGACACCCCCTAATCCAGGACTCCCTCAGACCTCATAATCCGGATGTGGCCTGGCGAGCCCCTGCCTGGTAGCTACTTTGTCCTAGTGAAGCGGATGGTGCGTGCCTATCCACGGCTAGAAGTTATCAAGCAGTCCGCGTGTATTGAGGGTGCCCGACGGGCCTTTGCCCGCGCGAAGATGCATTGGGGCAAACTGGACGCTGAGCAGCTCGTGAAGGATGGACCCCCGAAGGGCAAGGAGCATCACTACCCCAAAATGTATTACAGTGGCGTTATGAAAGGCGCTCGGCTTGTGGTGAATGAATGTGCTAAGAACATTATTTTCGAGTAAATGTACTCATGTCGTATGTGTAATATGAGGACAAGTTTGGTTGCGCTATATAACGCTTTGTTTGATTTAAAATATTACCTTCTCTGCGGTCACTAATCAAAATCTGAAAGTAGGCCAGTCATCGACTTCCGCCCCCTTGTAACTAGTACTGGGGTGTTCGTGGAAAACCTAAACACTCTTTATCCAAATTCTTGGTCCTTTAAGGAGGTGTTTAGCGCAGCGAACCAGGCAATTGGACTATTCGGCTTTATAATTCTCACTTGGCCATAGAAGTCTATAATTTTAAATTTCGGTGAAGCCCCTAGTATCTGGAAAGCCGAATTGGGGCGTTATACTTGCCTAAATCTGGCAAGGCCGATTCCTCACCTTAAGCGGAAAAAATCTTTAGGGATTTTACTACCTCGCGAATAGCGACCAGCTCTCGTCGCATCATGACGGTCAGTTTTTGGCTTTCTCTACTGAGGTGCTCGTCCGGAAGAACCGGGACATAATCACAGTAGTTCTCCCTGTGCTACCTCAGCTGATATAACGGAACGTAAGGTACCAAAACAAGGGAGCCGGGCTAACCCAACTATTGACCCAAGACATGATTTGAAGCTGATGCATATAATGCTATAAGTTTGGGGTGCCACACTGTTGAAAGTGTTCGGACTTTTCTTGCCATTTTATGGGGCTTAATAAGAAGCCCCTGGCAAACTGACCGTACCAAAGTGTATGGATGCAAATATTGAATAAATATTCAATGGAAAATATAAGGATAGTAATAAGAAGCTGACGCTATGTACTACTTCCAATTTATTTGGACAATACGGCAAAACGTAGGTGTACAATTGATGCATTAAGCAGAAAAAATAAGACTATTTGACATATCCTATCCAAGGGCAGGTTATATGCGGGTATGTAAGGACAGGTATAACAATCATTGAAGAGGACCACCTGAGTATTCCCCTATCGTGGAGGCCGGATTGCTAGTCGAGCTCCTGGCGTGTCTGACTGTCCTGTTGCGGGGTACTCCGGACTCGCTTGAGGGTGTTCGGGGATGTCGTTGCCGAGTTGGCTTTTTGTCGGAGGAGGCTGCTTTGTATTTCTGCCGCGAGGGCCACAGTATGCTCTTCCGTACGGAGGGAGCGGTCTATGTTTCCATTGACTGTTATGACCCCGCGAGGTCCTGGCATCTTGAGCTTGAGGTATGCATAGTGCGGTACCGCATTGAAATGAGCGAACGCAGTTCGTCCAAGTAGTGCATGATAGCCACTACGGAAAGGGATGATATCAAAGATTAACTCCTCGCTTTGGAAGTTATTCGGAGATCCAAAGACCACTTCCAGCATTATTGATCCCGTGCAGCGGGCCTCTACCCCTGGAATTACACCTTTGAAGGTGGTTTTTGTGGGTTTGATCCGTGACGGATCGATGCCCATTTTGCGCACCGTGTCCTGATAAAGCAGGTTCAGGCTACTGCCACCTACCATGAGGACTCGCGTGAGGTGGAATCCGTCGATGATTGGGTCAAGGACCAATGCGGCTGAGCCGCCGTGACGGATGCTGGTCGGATGGTCCCTATGATCAAAGGTGATCGGGCAGGATGACCATGGGTTGAATTTTGGGGCAACGAGCTCCATCGCATAGACGTCCCTAAGTGCATGCTTTCTCTCCCGTTTGGGGATGTGAGTGGCATAGATCATGTTCACCATTTAGACCTGGGGGGGATTTCTTCTGTCCTCCAGTGTTCGGACACCGGGGCTCCTCGTCATCATCGCTGTGCAGCCCCTTGTCCTTGTTCTTGGCATTTATCTTGCCGGCCTGTTTGAACACCCAGCAATCTCTGTTAGTGTGATTGGCTGGTTTCTCGGGGGTGCCGTGACTCTGGCACGAGCGGTCGAGTATGCGGTCCAGACTGGACGATCCCGGGTTGTTTCTTTTGAACGGCTTCTTCCGCTGACCAGATTTGGAGTTGCTGAATCCGGCAGTGACTGCCGTATCCTCCACGTTGTCGCCATTGTTTCGACGCTTGTGTCTGGTGCGCCTTGGCTTTCCATTACTGTCATGGGTATCTGAAGTGACAGGGTTTCCTGGCGCGGTGTTGCTGTGAGCCAGCCAACTGTCCTCACCCGCGCAAAAGCGGGTCATTAGTGTCATGAGTGCCGCCATGGTCTTTGGTTTTTCTTGGCCTAGGTGTCGGGCAAGCCACTCATCACAGATATTATGCTTAAAGGCCGCCAGGGCCTCGGCGTCCGGACAATCAACAATTTGGTTCTTTTTAGTTAGGAACCGAGTCCAAAATTTCCTGGCTGACTCTCCGGGCTGTTGGGTAATGTGACTTAGGTCATCAGCATCCAGTGGTCGCACATAGGTGCCCTGGAAGTTATCGAGGAATGCGTCCTCAAGAATTTCCCAACTGCCAATGGAGTTTGCTGGTAGGCTATTCAGCCAGTGTCTGGCTGGCCCTTTAAGCTTGAGTGGGAGATACTTGATGGCATGTAGGTCATCACCACGGGCCATGTGAATGTGGAGAAGGAAATCCTCAATCCACACCACGGGGTCTGTTGTGCCATCGTATGACTCGATGTTGACGGGTTTAAACCCTTATGGGAATTCATGTTCCATTACTTCGTCGGTGAAGCAGAGGGGCTGTGCGGCGCCTTATGCCGGGCTATGTCGCAGCGTAGTTCGATTAGGTCTGGTCGGTAATGTCCGGCCCGGCCAGATTTTTCAGTGTTGTATCCGGCGTGACGATCGGTGTCCTGAGCTGTGGCGTGCCCTTGTGATCCGTAGATCAATCTTGGTTGTCCTGCGTTGTTTTCCAATATGTCTCGCAGGTCCTGCGTATTGCCCCGGGCCGTAGTGAACCGACGTGGGGGTGCAGGTTGGTGTCCGGCCTGAAATGCCATTTTATCCCGGCCGCGTGGTGGCCGGTCAGCCTTGTCTTGTGCTGGAAGTTCAGGCTCTTCAGCCTCTTCTTCTAGCGATTTATGCTTTGGGTATCCCCTGCTCGGGGGTTCGAGTCCGTATTCCTCGGCCGCTAGGACTTCGGTCCATCTGTCTGCGAGCAGATCTTGGTCCACTTGGAGCTGCTGCTACTTCTTTTTCAGGCTTCTCGCAGTGGCTATAAGCCTGCGCTTGAAGCGCTCCTGCTCTATGGGATCCTCTGGTATGCCAAATTCCTCGTCACCGAGGCTCACCTCGTCTTCGGAGGGAGGCATATAGTTATCGTCCTCCAAGTATCCGTCCGTCGCCTGTTCGTCTGGGCTAGCCAGCCCGTGTTCCTGTTCGGCTTGATCGAAGGTGGGTTGATCAGGATCGTATTCCTCTTCGGCACCCTCTGGATTTTCTTCTCCAGTGCCGGTATTGTTGTGGCGAGGCTTGGAGCAGCGCTGATGACGCCCATGTTTTGCTTTCTTCCCCGAGGGGTTATCTCCCGTTGCCTCATCGCCATTGGTTTCTTTGGGAGTATCCACCATGTATATATCATATGAAGAGGTGGCAGTCCAGCGCCCTGTGGGTGGTGGTTCCTGTTCTTCTCCCGCATCGTCGTCTATACCGTCGATGTCTTCGGAGTCGAAGTTAAGCACGTCGGTTAAGTCATCGACCGTGGCTATTAAGTGGGTGGTGGGTGGGTAACGAATTTCTTTGTCGCCCGCTTCTCGCTCGAGCCGGACATAGTTCGGCCAGGAGTCTCCTGACAGAGAGAGAGACCTTAATGAATTTAGCACTTGCCAAAGGGGAGTGCTGAAAGATATCCGCACGGTGAACTCCATACGGAGCCCACAGATTCGGATGGCTCGGGGCGCGCGGTCCGGAACCTACACCGGAGAGAAGTCCAGGGGTCCGAGGACAAGGCTTTCCTTGGGGAGAGAGTCTGTGTTCGGCTCTAACGCCGATGAGTGTGCGGCCTTCGGGCGGGGTCCATCCACCCGTCCTCGGCCCGATCTGCCTGGATTTACAAGTCTGGGGCTTCTGCAGGTGCGATGTTCCGAGACTGTTCGACGCAGTCTAGCGTGCTCGTCGTGATTGTTCGGCGCTCCTGGTAGGACCGAATCCGTCGAAGATCAAGTCTCCACGGATGTCGGTACGTGTAGTTAGGTTTGCAAACCTGACCTGATGGCCAGGGGCGTAGCTATTGGATCTGCTCCAGATGGCCAAAACAGTGGCCGCAGTGCGAGAGCCGTTGCCGAATGCGAAGATCTGTCCGGGGAGAAAAGTCTCGCCCAGGACAGCATGGTTGAAGGTTGGAGAAGCCATCTCGCCTTGCAGCGATGACACAGAGGAACTCTCAATGAAAGCACCAATGTCGGTGTCAAAACCAGCGGATCTCGGGTAGGGGGTCCCGAACTATGCGTCTAAGGCTAATGGTAACAGGAGACTGGGGACACGATGTTTACCCAGGTTCGGGCCCTCTCGATCGAGGTAATGCCCTACTTCCTGCTTGATTGATCTTGATGATATGAGTATTACAAGAGTTGATCTACCACAAGATCAGAGAGGCTAAACCCTAGAAGCTAGCCTATGGTATGGTTGTTGTTGATGATGATGAGTCCTACGGACTAAACCCTCCGGTTTATATAGACACCGGAGGGGGCTAGGGTTACATAGAGTCGGTTTTACAAAGGATGAGATCTACATCCGAATTGCCAAGCTTGCCTTCCACGCCAAGGAGAGTCCCATCCAGACACGGGATGAAGTCTTCTGTCTTGTATCTTCATAGTCCAACAGTCCGGCTAAAGTATATAGTCCGGCTGTCCGGATACCCCCTTATCCAGGACTCCCTCACCCCCTACCCGAGATCTGCCAGTTTTGACACTGGCATTGGTGCTTTCATTGAGAGCTTCGTTCTGCCGTCTGCAAAAGGCGATCCATGGCTTGCCTAGATATCAACAACAATATCAGTCCTAGAAGGTTCCTGGCTTTGGGGCAGATCCTCCGGTTCGGCGGTTTTACCGTGAGGGACTGCGCGACCATCGAACCCGCAACTCCTCTCATGGCCACCGGGCACCATCCTCGCATTGGCCCCAACAGATGTTTCGTTCTTAAATGAATTACTAGACCGCATCGCCACCCTGGGGGTCTCAACAGACTATGATCGGATCGTGCTCATGCCTGAACAGAGGGAAATTAATCACCCACCGATCACCCACTTCGTGGCGATCATCAAGGAAGACCACAGACACTTTCCTCCCCATATTGAGGACCAAGTATGTTCGGGTCCCCGAGTCCCCTGAACCAGATACTTCCCCTTTGGAAGGGACTTTACTCCCACCAGACTTTGGTTCGGGTGTAGGATTGCCGGAGCCTTTGCGCTTAACCGGACCCGAACCAGTTACTTCGGAAGCCATACCGGCTCCAAACATGGATGTGGGACAGGATCCAAAATTTAATCCACCCACCCACCACAATCTATATTCTCCAAGCAACTCAGGTCGTACAGATATTTATGACCTGATGTATGTGCGGCAGCAGCCCCAGGAAACAGTTCACCCCTTTTGGGCCAGATTCCTGCTTGTTAAAAACAAGATCAAGGACTGCTCGGACGATGATGTAGTTTCAGTCTTCCACCATAATTGCACAGAAGAAGGGATATTGAATGCCCTCGACTGTCGCCACATACAGAGTTTCACGGAATTATCGCATGTAGTACAAACGTACTATGCGATGGAAAGCATATGGAGGGCCCAGAAAACTCAACTGGAGCCCACCACATCCATGCAATGTGCGGCCCGGACTAAAAGAACATACCCTGGCGGGTCACCCGACCACCGGGCTACAGGCAGGAAGAACAAGCCCTTCGCGGGACATAGGTCCGTTCTTGACGAACTATTGGACAAACCCTGCCTGATCCATACCACTCTGCACATAGTCCCAACCCACAGCCTCCGAGCATGCTGGGTACTCCGACAAGTAGCAAAAAGTGGAGAGGCCATCCTGACCATAACTCCAGAAGGATACTCACCAGAGAGGGACGACTTTAACATCCTAACAGTCTTCAAGACTTTCTCTTCTAACAACCGGTGCAAACGGGCACTCCGCGACCTCGCGAAGTCCATCAAGTTACTGCAATGAGCCTAAGGAACAACACGGCGATAACCTTTACGACCGAAGACGAACCAAAGGCCCTGTCAGTCCGAGCACCCGCCGCTTTAGTACTAAACCCCATCGTTGATGGTTTTTGGCTCCCTAAAGTGCTCATGGATGGCGGTAGTGGACTTAACCTCATCTACGAGGACACACTCAACATGATGTAGATGGATAGGTCACGCATCGAGCAAAGAAACACGACCTTTCGAGGTATTATGCCTAGTCGAGAGGCACAATGCTCAGGAAAAATCAAACTGGATGTGGTGTTCGGCATGCTTGAGAACTATAGATCCGAAGAGTTGCTCTTTCACGTGGTCCCCTTTAACAATGGGTATCACGGTATCCTAGGCCGGGACTCTTTCTCAAACTTTCAAGCTATACCCCATTACAGGTACATGAAGCTTAAAATGCCCGGCCCTAATGGAATCATCACAATCTCGAGCGACCCGGACAAAGCCCTTCGTGCCAAAAACAAGACCGCATCCTTGGCCCTTGAGGCACTATCTGAAGCCCTAGCATCAAAGGAATTAACCACCTTACCTGCTACAGTGGATAGGGACGATGTGATCCTCAACAATAGATCCAAGTCCACCTCTTTCAAGCTAGCCGAAGAAATAGTAAAATTCCAAGTGCACCCGACGGACCCTAATAAAACAGCGTCTATCAGAGCACAGCTGGATCCGGTAGTGGACGCTACTCTACATGCATTCCTGTGCAAGAATTGGGATATTTTTGCCTGGCACCCTTCAGACATTCCCGACATCCCACGAAGATTGACCGAACACAGTCTCAAAATAATCAAAGGATTCAAACCCATGAAGCAGACACTATAGCGTTTCTCCGAAACCAAGCGTCAGGCCATGGGAGAAGATCTAGCCAAGTTTTAGAGGCTGGTTTTATTAGGAAATCAAACATCCGGATGGGTTAGCCAACCTGGTCATTGTACCTAAAAAGGATAAATCGTGGCGTCTGTGTGTCGACTTCAAGGACCTCAACAAGGCTTTCCCTAAAGATCCCTTCCCACTGCCCCGCATCGACCAAATCATTGACGCAACTGCAGGACACGGTTCTCGATATTTCCTTGATGCCTATTCCAGATACCATTAGATTAAGATGAAGGAATCAGATCAGGCTGCAACCGCATTCATCACCCCTTACGGTCCCTTCTGCTTCAATACCATGCCCTTCGGACTCAAAAACGCTTGGGCTACCAACCATCGCATGATTCAAACATGCCTGAAAAAGCAAATAGGCAAAACAGTCGAAGCATACATGGACGACGTGGTCATCAAGACAAAACATGTCGAGTCACTGGTGGACGACCTTCGCCGCACCTTCGACAACCTCCGAACATACGACATCCAGCTTAATCTGGAAAAATGTTTCTTCGGAGTTCTGACCAAAAAGTTGTTGGGCTTCATTGTTTCCCATAGAGGAATCGAGGCAAACCCAGCCAAGATCCAAGCTCTATCACAATTGGACATACCAACAGACCTAAAGAAGGTCCAAAAACTAGCTGGGTGCATCGCGGCTTTAAGCCGATTTATCTCCAAATTAGGAGAAAAAGCATTGCCATTATACAAGCTACTGCGCCGCACTGACAACTTCAAATGGACGGACGCAGCCACATCCGGCATGGAAGAAATCAAGGCCCTTCTCGCAAGCAACCCAATCTTGGCTGCACCTGGTGTTGGAGAGCCCATGTTATTATACATTTCAACAACTAACCAAGTAGTCAGCGCCGTCCTCGTCATCGAGCGAGGGGAGGAGGGACATAAATTCCCCACCAAAACGAGTTTACTATGTATCGGAGGTCCTTACACCTTGCAAATCCTAATACCCGCACTATCAGAAGATAGCCTACACAGTCTTCATGGCATCCCCCAAACTTCGAAACTACTTCCAAGAGTGTTCGGTCACAGTGGAATCCGAAGTGCCACTAAATGACATCATTAATAACAGGGACGCTACTGGCCGCATAGCCAAATGGGCCATCGAGCTATTACCGTTTGAAATCATATACAAGCCACGTCAGGCTATTAAATCCCAGGTATTGGCCGACTTCATAGCCGAATGGACGGAAGCCGAACTCCCTAAAGAGTATAGCTCATACTCTAATTGGATTATGTACTTCGATGGCTCCAAAATGCTGGACCGACTGGGGGCTGGTGTAATTAACCCTCACATCCCCTATTGGGGACACAGTCCGCTATGCACTGCAAATTATGTATACAGACTCTAATAGTGCAGCCGAATATGAGGCGCTACTACACGGTATTCGCATGGCTATCTCCATGGGTATACAAGCTTGGAGGTGCACGGTGATTCGAACCTCGTAATTTCCCAGGTCAATGGAGAGTTCGATGCAAAGGACCCAAAAATGGTGGCATATCGAAACGCCATATTAAAACTGTCAGCTCAGTTCGACGGACTCGAGTTCCATCATGTCGCCCAAGAAAGTAATGAGGCAGCCGACGTCCTCGCTCTATGGGCGCTAAGCGCGATCTCGTGCCACCCAACACCTTTGTGGAAAGGCTCTTTAAGCCATCTGTGGTGTGGCAGGATGAGAATGGAGAAGGCAATGCGGACCTGATCACACCCCCAACCGCCGAACACAACACAGACAACATCGGGAGTCCTGATATCGAGATAACACCCTCTGCTCATGAGATCATGGTGGTTATCGCTCCCTGGACCGAACCATTCCTGGCCTAACTCAATAAGCAAGAGCTCCCCGACGATCAAAGCGAGGCGCGATGCATAGTTCGGCGCTCTAAAGCCTTTAAAGTGCATGAGGGTGAACTATATAAAGAAGTACTACCCGAGTCCTTCAAAGGTGTATCTCCGAAGAAGAGGGAAGGCAGCTCTCGGCAGAAATACATGCCGGTCTCAGCAGTCATCATGCTGCAGCCTCCGCTCTTGTAAGCAAGGCGTTCCGGACAGGCTTTTGCCGGCCTACGGCTCGAGCTGACGCTCAAGACCTTGTCCAACGATGCGTGGGCTATCAGCTTTTCACCAATCAAAGCCACATGCCTCCCACCGCATTGAGAACAATCCCCATTACTTGGCCCTTTGCGGTATGGGGGCTTGACATCACTACAAAAAAATACACTTCCATGATGATACGTGTTTGTCACAGTAGGTCACGTTTTTTGTCAGGGATGTACATCCATGACAATTTTATGACAGAATCAAGATAGTCATACCTGTGCTGTCGTAGAAGTGTTCCATGACATTACCAAAATTATCATCACGGAAGTGTCCACTTCCATGACGATAAATCGCACTTCACGGAAGTGCTTTCGTCAAGGGTGATCGACACGTGGCATCCATCGTAACGGAACGCCATTAAGCTATTGGGTCCGGTTTTGGATCTGATAACCCGTTAACAGCCCCGACCAATGGGGATTTTCCACATGTAAAATCATCATTGGCTGGAGGAAACATGTGTCGGCTCATCGTTGGGACAAATGTCATCCACTCATTGGACAGAAGGCACCTATGATACGTCGACATGTGGCACGGCCCAACAGAGGCACATTCCTATGAAAAGACCGGCCCGTTTTACTTGGTCAAAAGGTGGTGGGCCGGCCCATGGAAAACATGTTAACGGCCTGTTCCCATATAGCCCATTTACAGCCCGCTAACCCAGGGCCCGTTACGACCTATCCAAATTAGGCCCAGTAGTGTCATCTGGGCCGTCCAATATGATTCTAACCCATTTTAACTTCTGGCCCATGTATGGCCCATGACGTCTTTCGGACCATATGAGGCCCTTTGTAACTCTTGGCCCATTAACGGCCCGTGGTGAAACTGGCCCGTAATGAATAGTGTATCACTTTATACCCATTAACGACCCATGGTGAAACTGGCCCGTAATGAACAATGTATCACTTTATACCCATTAATGGCCCATGGTGAAACTGGCCCATAATGAACAGTGTATCACTTTATAGCCATTAACGTCCCGTTATTCCGTTGGGCCATTTCCAGCCCATGTTATCTTTCTGCCTTCTCAGGGCCCATTTATTCTTGGGCTCATTTCCAGCATTCGTTTACTTATGGCCCGTTACTGTCATTTTCTGCTCGTGGGCCAAATTCAGCCCGAGGTTACAATCGGCCCGTTTGTGGCCCATTAATACGTTGGGCCGTTTCCATAGCATCATAAAATATGGCCGATTAACGACGGCCCATTATGGTCAGCCCATGAATGGACGATTCCAACTCTAGCCCATTTACGACCATAATTCGGTCTGTTATTGGCCCATGTTTGGCCAACCGGTCATACGGCCCGTAGAAGGCCCATTGTGTCTACGACCTGTATAAGGCCCATTTTTCTATGACCCGTAGAAAGCCCATTGTTTCTACGGCCCGTAGGAGGGCCATGGTAACTACAGTAAATATGTAGCCCATGGTTATTGTGGCCTAGTTTTAAAAAATAGGTTATTGTGGCCACTAGCAAACCGCGGAAAAAGAACTGCACTGACTACAAGCAAAGAAATAAACAAGACAATAAGGAAATAAATAAGCAAGCAACTTACGCTAGGCTATCATGGCTATTACACATATTACATCCACTGGGCATCAAAGTTCGCCACGAGTGCAAATATAGGGAACAAAGCAACATATAAACGCCGCAGCAAAACAAGTCCAGAACTGAAACCACTTCAGAAGAGCTCAAGAAATAATATCCTGGGTACCCATAATGCTTGCAAGATGCTTAGCAAGCTTATTAACTTTCTCTTGTTTGGCGCTTAAATCCTCCAGCGCTTGCTGTTGCACAAGAAAGTATGCATCTGAATTCTGCAGGGACTTCCTCAGTCCTTCGGCTTCTTGCCGCAACATAGCTGACTGATGCCTTTCAGCTTGTAGCTGAGACTGAAGAAGCTGAAGCGATTCAGGCAGCGAGTTCGAAGAGCTGGTGCAAGCGATACTGGCCAGTAACTCGAACACTACATCAACGCATGATTGTGGGGTTTTCTCACTGTCTACAAGATTGTTTTTATCACTTTTCTTGGAGACCAACAGGGTTGTCTCACTATCTTGAAACTTATCTGCATTACTTTCTCTACCATTGCATAGTGGGGTGCCCTTCTCCAATATTTTGTTTGCATACTACAAGAGAAACAAGCAAACACATCACAGGTTTAGCATGTAGTATACGAAACTCATTTTGGTAAACCGGTTCAGTAGTAAGGTCGACAGGATAACAACATGAAACAAACATATATCTATGTACTATGGTCACTGTATTGTCCATATCATTCTAGTTTATGTTGCCTAATCAAGATAGAGACACAGTTTAACTCATATATTTTTAAGACACAACAGCATAGATAGAATATAAGTGTGAGAAACTACACATCATTGGCAACACTTGTAATGTGCATAACATGAGAACATAACTGTTTATTCAACTTAAACTGAAATCAACATAGAGCAAGAAGTTAGAACAACAATCCAGTTAAAGAAATAGGTTTGAAACATACATGTTGCACCATTGGAGTTTCAATTGGATCCTTCAAATTCGAAAGTAGTTGGTATGAGTAAATACAGTGATGCAACAGCAAAGGAGTATGGACCATAGCTACGGAATCTGACCTAAGAACAGTTGCTCTTCTGCTTTAAATGTGGAGTTTGGGTTAGCTGTGGTGGTCTTTGTGCTTTCGGCACTGAAGTTTCTTTACAAACTGCTCGTGTGGGGGTACTCTATGGTGGACATGGTGCTTTGTCAACTAGAAGTGGGTTACTATCTGCTGGGGTTGCAGTTAGATGGGTTGTAGCTGGTTCTCTGGCCAACAGTGTAAGTGTGCAATCTGGAAGAGTCTCGATTATGTGTGGTGGGGCTAGTTTGTGGGCCAGTACAACCATGTCTGATGGTAATGCAGTTGGCATGGCTGCCGGCAACGGGGAAGATGATCTGAGGTGGCGAAAGAAAGTCTGGAGGGGGGATCTCTGCTGCAGTGAACGCTTCTGTCGATGGTGCACCTCAGGTGGGGTGGATGATGGCATGAGAGGAGAAGGACATACTAGAGTTTTCTTTGACGCCTATCTGAAAATGAAGTAAATCTGTAAGGGCTCCTTAGAATTGGAGGATTCTATGAACGCAGGGACAGGGAAAACACAGGAATAGGATAGGAATGCACGTGCAAAACAGAGCATTTGGAAACATAGGATTTCAGTCAACCTGGGAGTTTGGTTCACATGAATTGGAAGAACACAAGAATGGAGAAACATGGTCAAACTAAAGTCAAACCACATGAAAATGAAAAAAAATAATAATCTTATTATGCCAGCAATGCAATTAGTTCTGTTCTTCATGCATATTAATTTGAAAAGGACGTCCAAGTGAATATTAAAATTCCTACATTTTTTCTTCAAAAGAGACAACAAAGGAAAAAAATCCTCCACATTTGCTTTGCTCCACTCCTTCTAACCAAATGCATGAATAGTAGTACCATAGCAAAGGATCCCAGAGGGATCGACATGAAGGCAGAGTAAAAAAGTGACGTGACGAGTGTATAACCTCTTTGGCATAGCCTTGTGGACCTCATGTAACATCCCAAAATTCTAAATTTTGGAATGTTATATTAAATAGATAGATTTGATTGTTTGTTTGATTGTTGTGTGATTGATTGAGTGAAATTCAAAACTTTTTGAAGGTTAAATGAGAGGGAATAAAAGGACTTTCCCAAACTTTCATCTTGCTTTTATGATCTCCGTGAGTTCAAATTCTTTTCAAATACAAAACCCTTGAGCGAAGATGAAATGACTTCTTCCATTTAGTTAAATGAAAGGGTATTTGAAAATATTTGAATTTCATTTGGAAATATTTCGATTCTGAAACTTTATGCAACTCAATGATTTTCACGAGCGAAGATAAAATGACTTCTTCAAAACATATGAAATATGAGTTGGGAGTTTCAAATAATTAAATTCAAAGTTCTTTTGAATTTATTTATTTTCAATTTGGAGTTATTTGAGTTTTATTCAAATTATTTTTCTCCAAAAAAATAAAATATATGGAAATTAGGGTAAGATGATTCCCTACATCAGAAAACTGGAGAGAAATGAATTTGAATTAATTTTGGTATTTTTAAAATGATTTGTACTAGATTTTACTAGGGCAGAAGCACTCTTTGCTTTATTTGAATTTGTGAGTATTTTATTTGACTCTACAAAAATGTTCAGATTATAGGAAATCTTTTTCTGAAAATTTTGATATATTATATGCTTATAGTATTTTATTTATTTATTTTGGTTTTATTTTATTTTCCGAAAATTTGTTTTAAAAAAAAACTTTCCGCCGAACTGGGCCGGCCCAGCCAACCGGCCAGGCCACGGCCCAGCCCGACGCCCGCGCGTCCCCGAGCTCCAGCAGGACTCCCGCCGCCGCACGACAGCACCGCCGCCGCCGTGACCGACCCGGCCACCCCGCCGCCTTGGCCCCTCCTCCACGCCTCCCGAGGCCCTCCCCGCCTATTTAAGCCGCGGCCCCAGGCCCCTCTCTCTCTGCTCGCGCCACTGCCCATCGCCAGATCCGCCGCCGCCGCCGTTGCCAACCGCCGCCGCCGCTGCTCTACAACACAGCCGTCGCCGCACTCCACCCGCGCCACCTCGCCGCCCTCGCCCCTCGTCGTGAAGCCGCGCCACGTCGGAGCTCGCCGTCGCCACTGCCCCGCCTCGCCGGAGAAAGCCACCGTCGCTGCCGGTTCATCTCACCCGAACCGGTATAACCCGAGAAAACCGATCCGGTTTTTCTTTTAAATAGTTTTATTTAAAACCCTAGACTAGATCTGTTTTCTTCTGGATTTATTAAACAACGAACATCCACTGTTTAGATCTTATAAACGAGCGTTCGTTATTTAGGCTTTTCTTTTTCTGTTAGTTTTACTCAGAGGACTTCTTTGTAGATGTTTTATTTACAATTTAGTCCCTGATCTTCAAACCCTCACTACTTTTTACCCGTTAGTCGGAATCCAACGAAACCAACGCCCACGTCTTCGTTTTGATCTCCTCTATCCAGTGAAACAACTTAAACATGTTTTTGAAAGTTTAAAATTTGAATTTCAAGCAGTTTAGTATTTGAACTTCGTTAGATCATAACTTGAGCTTTATAACTCCGTTTGAGTTGATTCTTTTTGCAAATCGAAGCTCTTGAACTAAACTTTCTGATAAGGCCAAATACACATAGTTTTGGTACTGTTAGAAATTGTTTTATGCTGCAAGAGTCACTTGCTTGGTTTTGATGTTTTCCGAATCGTACTCTTCGTTCCTTCCGATCTTTTGAGTGATTGCTTATGTGTGGTTACTATTGCTTGATCACGATAGATTGACCGGAGTGTGACGAGTGGACCTATCAAGAGTTTTGAGTGCGAATCATCTTCATCAACATTGCAGGCAAGTTCACAATTTGATCATATCCCTTATTACCCAGTTTTTATGCATTAGATCAATCCTCAAACATTGCATGATTAGGATCTAATTAAATTGAGGGTTCTGGGAAAGTAGTTGAGGTAGTACCTATTACCTGTTTTGTTTTCAAACCCTTGGGAGTTACTTCTACGTTTGCTTATTATGCCATGCTATGCTAGTAGACGTGGATTGGGTGTGTGAATTTCCATGACAGATGTGAGATTTTTAATTAATGGTTTATTTAAGGTGGCAACTTAAACACACATCTGGGTGGATTGAGGCACCTGGTTACTCCAGGACTTGCCTGTCTAGGCACCTGGGTTTCCAGGACTTGCCTGTATTTCTTTGGACCGCCACCCAGGCTCAAAGGGATCATGAGATTATTCAAACTAGAAACTTCCGTGTGCAGCCACATGCTATTATGGGCTCTAGCATAGTTGACTAAGTTGTGAGAACTCTTACGGGGTGGACTAGCAGATGTAGGGGATGTAGGTTGGTATGGTCTACCCCTATGTAAGGTGTGAGTGCTTCTGAAAGACTATGTCTCGGTCATCCGTTTCTCAAACACCATGTAGTGCGAGAAAACAAGCGGAGGCGATCGAGTCATGTGGGGAAAAGTGCGCAAACCTCTGCAGAGTGTACAAACTAATCATGATTAGCCGTGTCCCCGGTTATGGACATCTTGAGTATCTAGAACTTGGATATCATGTGAATCTCATCATGTTACTTCAAATTAATATTGTTGGATTTGTTAATGAGTACTTTTAATTGGGATTGAGAATGCTGTCAACCATTCTCAATGTTTCACAACCACCATGATAGTTAAATAAATTTATTCCTTTGCAGTAGGGAAAAATTGGCTTTTCGCAAAACCCTTATAACCATATAGCTTTTTCCACGAGCCATATATGCATGTAGTGATAGCCATATTTCAGCAGTGCTCTACAGTGTGAATTTGCCAGTACATTCAATGTACTGACCTACGTCTCATGTTGCAGGATCTTACGACGAGTAATTGATACGTTAGGGTTACGATTTCCTATACTCAACTTTGCCGTTGGTGTGGATGGGAATCCACAACCTTGTTACTTCCGCTATTTTGGATTGAGGTAATAGTATTTACGTTACTTTATACATGTGATTTACCTCTGTTATAAATCCTCGAGTAATGTGTGTGTCGGCATACCGATCCAGGAATGACACGTAAGCACAAAGACTTGACCCATTCGGGTCGGGTCGCTACAAGATGGTATCAGAGCACATGTTGACTATAGGACGTGACCCTAGAAACTGGCAAGCCCATAGGAAAGATTTTTCTCTACAACTTTCTTTTCAAAAGGATCTTTTACCTCTCTTCTCTTCTGAGCTTATTCAAATATTTCCTTTTAGTGAGACCATACCCCTTTCCCCTTTTGACCCTCGAAGATTCGACTGATGAAACCACTCCAAGAAGGACCAGATATCGGACAACTAAGACCATTTGGAATGAAGAGGATTTGACCATACATTATGATAATGAAAACTACGACAGATGAAGACTTTGAAGACTAGGAGAATATGAAGAATTTCTAGATTTGGTATGACCAAGGAAGGCTACACTTATGGAACTTGACAGACTATGGAAGCTGTCAATACCCGAGATAAAGGTGTATCAGAGAAAGACCTGAACATGGAGCATTAGAACTCAAGGTTTTGTCAAGAAAGCCCCAAGACAGGAAATATCAACTATGGAATGATAGCTCATGGAAATGACAAGAGCAGAAACACGCTATCCATGATGTTATCGCTCGCTTATGCTATAGTCACCGTGCTGAGTTAAGCATGCATATACATGGAAGGATTGGATGGTAGAAGACTGATGGAGCATCTGTAAGCAAAGGATGCAGTTTTAACGTTAGCTGGTGTATCACCAGTATCTGGAGTATTACATCAAGGATTTCAAGATGGACTTTAGGAAGTCATATTTGACAAGAAGGCAATTCGTGAAGAATTCAGGAACCAGAAGCTGAAGTAGCCAAACTGGAGGAGCAAGACCTCGAGATACCGGACATTAGTCACGAGCTGAAGGATAGAAGGACATGGTTCATGTCAAGGAGGTTGAAACCCAGAAGTTTGGAACGCAACTCCAGAAATATTAAAGGACGTCACAAGAGACTTCTCGTCGACAGAGATGACCTGGCAAAAGAACTTGAGAATGGACAAGCATGATCAGAAGGAGCCATCAGAGATATGACCAAGACATGAAGAGTTTGATGACGTTGAGATCTATAGACCATTAGAAGACCCAACCCCTGTTATATACTTATGTTAGATGTGACGATTGTGAGCTGTCCTTTGTTTGTTGTTTTTCCGACAGCCACAATAAAATCTGTCTTTTCAAAACTTTTGTTTGTATTGTGTGCATCCCTCTCTATCTCTCTTATCCCACCCCAAACCCATGGACCCATTAGAGGAAGAATGGAGATGAGCTTGTATTTTCTGGACCAATGAGTCAATTGGAGATGGACCGATGGATTCGAAACATGGAGGATCATATGGAGAACAACCCTATAGTCAGAAAGGATATGGCCCATCATGCTCTTCAGTGCTTTGAAAGAGGTGCTGCTACTTGGTGGAGAATGTACCAAACCATCAATGGATGGCAAGGAGTAACCACTTGGGAAGACTTTAAGTTGACCTTGCCAAAGTCTTGGTTTGTGTCCTAGAAATTGGAACCTTATGGAAGTGATATGAAGAAACCTTGTGCATACAAGCTTTGTGGAGAAATAGGACACAACCATAAAGAAAACAAGGACGAATACCCTCATAAGCGGAGGATTACCAAAGGAGTTAGCCAAGGATTTTCAGGGAACTCCGGTTGGAGATTGTTCCCAAAGGTTTTGTTGCAGCAATAGAAGTTCAGTCTACATTATTGGGAAAGATCCGTGAAGCTTAGAAGGATGACAAAGAGATTGCCGAGATAAAAGAGAGGATGAGCAAAGGAAAGGCCAAAGGTTTTCGTAAGGATGAGCGCGACATCTTATGGTTCGAGGACCGTGTATATGTTCCCAATAATGCAAGGATCAGGAAGTAAATACTTCAAGAGGCTCATGACTCACCATACTCGATTCACCCTGGAAACACCAAGATGTATTTGAATTTGAAGGATTGTTTCTAGTAGGACTGGTATGAAGAATGATATTGCAGAGTATGTAGTCGTAGGTGAGGTATGCCAGGGAGAGTGAAAGCAGAGCATCAGAAGCCAGCAGGATTTCTACAGCCTATGCCGATAGCCGAATGGAAGTGGGATAAGCTTGGCATGGATTTCATTACCGGATTTCCCAGAACCGAACAAGATATGATTCTATCTGGGTAGTAGTTGATTCGATTAACCAAAGTGTCTCACTTTATCCCAGTGAAAACCACCTATACAAGTGAGAAGTTGGCCAAGATATATTTGACCAGGATCGTATGTCTGCATGGAATTCCGAGGACCATCGCATCAGATAGAGGAACACAGTTTACCTCAAAGTTTTGGAATCAGCTGCACCAGACTTTGGGTACTAGGCTAGAGTTCAGTACAGCCTTTCATCCGTAGACAGATGGATAAATCGAGAGAGTCAATCAGATTTTGGAGGACATGTTGAGAGCGTGTGCGCTAGATTATGGATCTAGTAGTGATGATAATATACCTTACGTGGAGTTCTCATACAACAACAGTTACCCAGCCAGTTTGTAGATAGCCCCTTTTGAAGCTTTGTATGGGAGAAGGAGCCAGACACCGTTGTTGTGGGATGAAGTTGGAGAACGTCAGTTGTTTGGATCAAATGTGATCAAGGATCAAGAGAATGTTAAGTTGCTTAAAGATATATAGACTGAAGGTAGCTCAGTCCTGGCAGAAGAGTATTGCAGACTGAAGAACGCAAGAAGGTAGTCTATGAAATTGGAGACAGAGCATGTCTTCGTGTGTCCCCTCTGCGAGGAGTTAAACAATCTGGAGTTAAGGGAAAGTTAGCCCCGAGATTTGTAGGACCATACTGAGTTTTGGAGCGTATGGGAGAAGTGGCCAACAAGTTAGAGTCACCCGAAGGACTATCAGGAGTTCATGATGTGTTTCACGTTTCCCAGTTGAAGAAGTGCCATGTAGAGATGGCCAATATTCCCCTGTAAGGAGGCTTGACCCTGGAAAGGATTAAGATGTTCCACGAAGTGGAGTACGGACTTCATAAGTATAAGTTTTTATCTCGGTATGTGGGACATCCCACGAGGATGAAGAGATGTATTACTATTGGATATAAAGGAGATATGATGTTGGAAATATGGATCAATGGAAATTCCATGATGAGTCGGAGTAATCATGTCCTAGTTTGGTGCCAATAGAAGGAAGAAGGACATTACAATTGGATGGATTTTGAGTATGCTAGGAAGATGGAAGTTGAATGTTGGAATAACGATCAGTTGCCCAGAGGATGAGTTCAAGGTTTACAAGTGATGAGATGGGCCATAACCCATAGGCCCCAGGACCTGCCAAGAAGCAAGCACACTCTTGCTGAAGGAAAAACTCTAGAAGGAGTTACGTTTTTATCGATAGAAGACCTTATAGGAGTAACGCAAAACCTGAGAGTTGTTAAGGAACGATAGATGTTTGTTTGGCTTGCAGAATCAATGGATTTATCCGAACTTGGTTCATCGACAAGAGAAATTCTGCAATGCTTGTGAGGATGACCGAGTGTTAGAATGCGAGATTCGCTAAACCATATACAAGATAATGATTTGGGTGCGGGATGGATTGATCACCATACCGACTTACTCTTGTTATTCGCCTTGCTATATGGGATGGTAAATCTGAGTGACTTACCTATAGTAGAGAGACGACGATCAAAACCTTGTTTAAACCTTAGAATGGTATAAGTATTTTTTCCCTTGTACAAGGCAGTTGTTGCCAAATCGTAGGACATACGGTGAGGCTCAACTAGACCCGTTTCCTGCAGGAGAAACCATAAATGGTTGACCACCATGAGAATATCGATAGTTGTTTAGAATTGGCGCCAGACCTATCAGCTATGAGGACCAGTTTCGGGATAACCTTACCCAGATGAAAGGACAGAAGTATTGAGGAAAAGGTTATGCCACTACCGGAAGAGCCCAGAGAAGGAATTATCCTTAAGATCTGAGAAGACCGACACTGTCAATAATAAGGATGGAGTATATGAGTTTTGATGGAACCGTAACCATGCTTCTTAGGGTGGTAGCACCCGAAACCCCCGGAGACGATCGATGGATTTTTGAGAAGACCCCAAACCCTAACCTATTTCTTTCTAGCCTCTCCGAATCTCGAGGACGAGATTCATTTTAAGGGTGGTAGGTTTGTAACATCCCAAAATTCTAAATTTTGGAATGTTATATTAAATAGATAGATTTGATTGTTTGTTTGATTGTTGTGTGATTGATTGAGTGAAATTCAAAACTTTTTGAAGGTTAAATGAGAGGAAATAAAAGGACTTTCCCAAACTTTCATCTTGCTTTTATGATCTCCGTGAGTTCAAAATATTTTCAAATACAAAACCCTTGAGCGAAGATGAAATGACTTCTTCCATTTAATTAAATGAAAGGGTATTTGAAAATATTTGAATTTCATTTGGAAATATTTCGATTCTGAAACATTATGCAACTCAATGATTTTCACGAGCGAAGATAAAATGACTTCTTTAAAACATATGAAATTTGAGTTGGGAGTTTCAAATAATTAAATTCATAGTTCTTTTGAATTTATTTATTTTCAATTTGGAGTTATTTGAGTTTTATTCAAATTATTTTTCTCCAAAAAAATAAAATATATGGAAATTAGGGTAACATGATTCCCTACATCAGAAAACTGGAGAGAAATGATTTTGAATTAATTTTGGTATTTTTAAAATGATTTGTACTCGATTTTACTAGGGCAGAAGCACTCTTTGCTTTATCTGAATTTGTGAGTATTTTATTTGACTCTACAAAAATGTTCAGGTTATAGGAAATCTTTTTCTGAAAATTTTGATATATTATATGCCTATAGTATTTTATTTATTTATTTTGGTTTTATTTTATTTTCTAAAAATTTGTTTAAAAAAAATTCCGCCAAACTGGGCCGGCTCAGCCAACCGGCCAGGCCACGGCCCAGCCCGACGCCCGCGCGTCCCCGAGCTCCAGCAGGACTCCCGCCACCGCACGACAGCACCGCTGCCGCCGTGACCGACCCGGCCACCCCGCCGCCTTGGCCCCTCCTCCACGCCTCCCGAGGCCCTCCCCGCCTATTTAAGCCGTGGCCCCGGGCCCCTCTCTCTCTGCTCGCGCCGCTGCCCATCGCCAGATCCGCCGCCGCCGCCGTTGCCAACCGCCGCCGCTGCTGCTCTGCACCACCGCCATCGCCGCACTCCGCCCGCGCCACCTCGCCTCCCTCGCCCCTCGTCGTGAAGCCGCGCCACGCCGGAGCTCGCCGTCGCCACTGCCCCGCCTCGCCGGAGAAAGCCGCCGTCGCCGCCGGTTCATCTCACCCGAACCGGTATAACCCGAGAAAACCGATCCGGTTTTTCTTTTAAATAGTTTTTTAAAACCCTAGACTAGATCTGTTTTCTTCTGGTTTTATTAAACAACGAACATCCACTGTTTAGATCTTATAAACAAGCGTTCGTTATTTAGGCTTTTCTTTTTCTGTTAGTTTTACTCAGAGAACTTCTTTGTAGATGTTTTATTTATAATTTAGTCCCTGATCTTCAAACCCTCACTACTTTTTACCCGTTAGTCAGAATCCAATGAAACCAATGCCCACGTCTTCGTTTTGATCTCCTCTATCCAGTGAAACAACTTAAACATGTTTTTGAAAGTTTAAAATTTGAATTTCAAGCAGTTTAGTATTTGAACTTCGTTAGATCATAACTTGAGCTTTATAACTCCGTTTGAGTTGATTCCTTTTGCAAATCAAAGCTCTTGAACTAAACTTTCTGATAAGGCCAAATACACATAGTTTTGGTACTGTTAGAAATTGTTTTATGCTGCAAGAGTCATTTGCTTGGTTTTGATGTTTTCTGAATCGTACTCTTCGTTCCTTCTGATCTTTTGAGTGATTGCTTATGTGTGGTTACTATTGCTTGATCACGATAGATTGACCGGAGTGTGACGAGTAGACCTATCAAGAGTTTTGAGTGCGAATCATCTTCATCAACATTGCAGGCAAGTTCCACTTTGATCATATCCCTTATTACCCAGTTTTTATTT
Source organism: Triticum aestivum (assembly GCF_018294505.1). Taxonomy (NCBI): domain Eukaryota; kingdom Viridiplantae; phylum Streptophyta; class Magnoliopsida; order Poales; family Poaceae; genus Triticum; species Triticum aestivum. Next base: position 578,407,759 of record NC_057813.1, on the reverse strand, counting down.
ATTAGATCAATCCTCAAACATTGCATGATTAGGATCTCATTAAATTGAGGGTTTTGGGAAAGTAGTTGAGGTAGTACCTATTACCTGTTTTGTTTTCAAACCCTTGGGAGTTACTTCTACGTTTGCTTATTATGCCATGCTATGCTAGTAGACGTGGATTGGGTGAGTGAATTTCCATGATAGATGTGAGATTTTTAATTAATGGTTTATTTAAGGTGGCAACTTAAACACACATCTGGGTGGATTGAGGCACCTGGTTACTTCAGGACTTGCCTGTCTAGGCACCTGGGTTTCCAGGACTTGCCTGTATTTCTTCGGACCGCCACCCAGGCTCAAAGGGATCATGAGATTATTCAAACTAGAAACTTCCGTGTGCAGCCACATGCTATTATGGGCTCTAGCATAGTTGACTAAGTTGTGCAAACTCTTACAGGGTGGACTAGCAGATGTAGGGGATGTAGGTTGGTACGGTCTACCCCTATGTAAGGTGTGAGTGCTTCTGAAAGACTATGTCTTGGTCATCCGTTTCTCAAACACCATGTAGTGCGAGAAAACAAGCGGAGGCGATTGAGTCATGTGGGGAAAAGTGCGCAAACCTCTGCAGAGTGTACAAACTAATCATGATTAGCCGTGTCCCCGGTTATGGACATCTTGAGTATCTAGAACTTGGATATCATGTGAATCTCATCATGTTACTTCAAATTAATATTGTTGGATTTGTTAATGAGTACTTTTAATTGGGATTGAGAATGCTGTCAACCATTCTCAATGTTTCACAACCACCATGATAGTTAAATAAATTTATTCCTGTGAAGTAGGGAAAAATTGGCTTTTCGCAAAACCCTTATAACCATAGAGCTTTTTCCACCAGCCATATATGCATGTAGTGATAGCCATATTTCAGAAGTGCTCTATAGTGTGAATTTGCCAGTACATTCAATGTACTGACTCTTTGTGGCTGCAACGTCTCATGTTGCAGGATCTTACGACGAGTAAGTGATACGTTAGGGTTACGATTTCCTATACTCAACTTTGCCGTTGGTGTTGATGGGAATCCACAACCTTGTTACTTCCGCTATTTTGGATTGAGGTAATAGTATTTACGTTACTTTATACATGTGATTTACCTCTGTTATAAATCCTCGAGTACTGTGTGTGTCAGCATACCGATCCAGGGATGACACGTAAGCACAGAGACTTGACCCATTCGGGTCGGGTCGCTACACCTCAGCATCATTGGGTTGGACGTGGAGGATGGTGATTCTGGTGTGACTGTCAGAGGCGGGGAAGAAGATTTGAGGCCTCTAGAAATGGCACCGAGGGTACTGATCCGCTGTGATGGACGGTTCTGTCGTTGGAGCAGCTCCAGTGAGGTGTACGGCGGTGAGGCTGAAGTTAGGATAAGACAGACAACGTTAATCTAAAGTGGGACTCTAATATCATCTGTAATAGATGATGTAAAATACATCACCAAAATGTGCTAGATGTAAAACGCATCTGCCGTGCCACGGCCGCTCTGACAAATGTTGGTAAGTATTGTTCACTTTGAACTTAACTGAAGAAACTGAACTTTACAGTCGAAACTGAATTTTACTGTCGAAACTGATTGAATTGGTAGTAGAGCATTGCAATAGATGTTTAGGGCGTTCGAGCACTAGTAGCAGAGAAGCAGTGATCTAAATCAGCAGACACTCGAGCAGGGAACGCACTAGCAGAGAGCAAGTCATGCAGTAGCACCGCGAGCGATTGCTAAAGTAGCAACTCCTGTAGCTGCCGAAGGTCGTGCAACAGCAGTAGCAGCGCGAGCGAGAACAAGAGTAGAGCAGCAGCATGAACTAGAGCAAGAGTGGAGCAGCAACACGATCGACAGCAATAGCAGAGCAGAGCAGCAGCATGAACGAATGCAAGAGCAGTGCAGCAGCGCGACCCACAACAAGAACAGAGCCACAACGCGAGCTAGAGCCGGAGCAGCTGCAGCTAGTGCCGGTGTGGAAGTCACCGCCGAGAAAGCAACGACATGGGGGAGAGACGCCATGGATGATATGGCCGGCGACAGCGCCATCGATGGAGACCTGCTATGGCTGCTCAATATCGAGCACCGGCAGCCCCGTGAGATCGAATAAAAGATAAAATGCAGCAGTGAGTGCAGAAGCTCCTTGGTGGTGCCGAGTTGGCCTCGGCTTCATCGGAGGAACTGGTGAGGGTGCTGCGGTTCTGGTGGGGCAGGTCAAGACAGTGCCGCGGGGATTAAGTTGGCACAATAGACGAGGCGAACATCGGGGCAACTCCTTGGAGGTGGAGGACGGGGCGGCTGATCCTGTGGGATGACGAGATCAACGACGGATCCTCATCCTGTGCGGTGGATGAGGGACGGTGAGCTGTTGCGGTCGATGACATAGTCGGGGAAGAGTCTCCGGCTGGGCGGCGGTCGGGAGGCCGACAGAGGAGCATTGGGTTTCACGGGTTTTGGCAGCCTCGGTGTACGAATCGGAGAGGGGGACGAAGGGGAAGGGAGGGGGGGAGCCATGGCTAGGGACGCACTTGTCCAAAATGTAGGGTAAGTTACCAGCATACCCCCACCGGTTTTGACAACGCGACGTGGAGCTTCATTTCCGGCTGAGGGGTAGAAGGGGGATTTCGCATGTCTGGGCTGCGGGACCGATTCCGGATGAGGAGGGAGTTTTCACACATGTTGAAATTTCAAGATAACAAGGCGCGGCGCGGGTTGAAGAGGCAGGAGTTTCAAAGCAAGTGAGACAAAAGATACTCGATCTTGAAAATTTTGGGATAACAAGGTGCGGATTCCTTGTTCGGTAGAACAAACTTAATGTGTAAAAAACAATTCATACAAGTAACAAGAGAGTCATGTCCCCTTTTACAATATTGCCATAGATGCCATTGAAAACACTACAAGAAAAATGTAAAAAAATCAGGAGAACAAGATTACCATGTACAGTACCAGATCAATTCGCACTTCCCTCAACAACAACAAAAAACAAATCAATTCCCACCAAAAGAAAGAGTAATGTCCCTTTTATATGATTACAAATGCCAGGATCTCGAATTTCAAGTTTTGAATCCATGTTATATTGAATTTGAATATATCATTAGGTGACCTTGCGGTTTATAATTGATGTAGTCGTGCATTTTGATCTTCCATCATATATGAACATTTTACTCCACCATGTGAACATATATATTGTCGTGTACCATATGGACTAAATTTGAATCAATTTTCCTTATTTGAATATGATTGCTGTC
>NC_057813.1:577456596-577504227 GCF_018294505.1 Triticum aestivum | reverse complement strand
GTAGCCCCCGTGCCCAGCCCCCTCGCGCGGCACTCCCGAGGGGAGGCGTTGCGATGAGGCTAGACACTGAGCTCTGGGCTCCCTGAGGTTGATGCGGCCCGGGGGGCCACCCTCAGTTGTTTATCACCAGCGCGGAGCATAGCGCTTCCGTATGCGTATGGGCATAGCCGCTCCTAGGCAGTGTCGTCAGCCACAACGGAGCATGGTGCTTCCACTGATGCGTGGGAGGGGGCTCCCCTCCGGGAGGAGCCCCCGAGGCGTGTACAGCCCCGCCCTGACACGTGGCTGGCACGGTAGGGCTTGACGAGGTGTATCTGGGCATCCGTGAGCCAGCGCGGGACTCACGGGGCCCTACCTCAAGGCGGGTTGCGCCTGGCTCTGGGCCTTATCTTGGAGTGTGTTCCTGCAATTTTGGCTAGATGCCGATGCTCTACTTCCTCGAGTCCCGGCTCTCGGGCTGGTCTCAGCCATCGCTGGTATGCCGGGGCGCGATGCCGTGGGCAGACCAGAGGGTGAGGGCCGAAGAGCCGGTTGGATCCCTGAGTCGTGATGCTCAGGCACCCCCCCCTTAACGCGCAAGCTGGGTTAGATGTCGAAACTCTACGTCCTCGGGTCCCGGCTCTCGGGCTAGTCTCAGCCATCGCTGGTGTGCCGGGGCACGATGCCGTGGGCAAACTAGAGGGTGAGGGCCGGAGAGCCGGTAGGAGCCCTGAGTCACGATGCTCAGGCACCCCACCTTTAACGTGCAAGATGGGCTAGATGTCGAAACTCTACGTCCTCGGGTCCTAGCTCTCGGGCTGGTCTCAGCCGTCGATGGTGTGCCGGGGCGCGATGCCGTGGGCAAACCAGAGGGTGAGGGCCGGAGAGCCGGTAGGAGCCCTGAGTCGCGATGCTCAGGCACCCCCCCCTTTAACGTGCAAGCTTGCAACATCCAGGAAGAGAAAAGGTACCATGAACAGGCACCAAACAACAAGCATGACGGGTCGAAAACACGGCCCTAAGATAAATGCAAGAGGGGTACATGCCACTGGGTTTGACCCGAGCGGCTTGGGGATAATGCAGCCCGAGGGGCGCCCCCAGCTGAGTGAGCTAAGAAGATGAAATAAAAGAGATACATGCCACAGGGACGGACCCATGCGGCCTGGGAATAATGCAGCCCTGGGGGAGCTCCCAGCTGGAAATGAAACTAGAGAGATGTCACCTGATGATGCTGAAGATGAAGGGGTGTTGATGCAGCAGACTCGGTGGGCTACGGGAGCAGATCCTCATGAGCCCCCAGGCCCTGGGGCCTCGGGAGGCTCCGGAGGCGCTGGTGGCTCCTCACGGACCGTCTCCATCTCCGCCAGGGCTGCGGAACGCCTGACCTCTTGAGCCTCCAAGATGGCCCTCATGATGCGCCGGTACGTAGCAGCCGCGTTCAGCAAGCCGTAAGGCATGCGAACGTAGTTGTGGGGTAGGCCCTCGCAGCGCCCCACTCGCGAAGGCCCGAGGCGCTCTTGAGACGCGGCTTGGTTGAGCCCTGGTATGTCGATGTAGACGCGTAGCCCACCATCCTCCCTGGATGGGGGGCTACAGCGGGTAAGCGGCGGCTGCCTCTCATGACCCTTGACTCCTGTAGCTCCTGAATGGCCTTGCTGACGAACTCCTGAGGGTTTGGCCCTCCTTGCCTTGCTCCTTCTTGATGGAAACGTGCTTCGAAGCACGACTCCACGTGGTGCCCAAGCGCCTCCCTCGTGACCTTGGCGAGGTCGACGGCCCTCCAGGGGAGAGCCCCCGAGCCCTGCCTGAGGAGGGCGCCGGGCGCGCTTCCCTATGCGATGGGAGGAGGTTCCCCTTGAGTAGACGTGGGCCCAGAGGGACCTGCCTCCTGTGGGGCCGGGCCGGTCGATGTCTTCTTCTTGGGGGCGGCCTCAGGAAGCCTCCTGCTTCCGCGATCCGGGTCTTCCAGTGATGCGGCCTGAAAGGCTCTCTCTAGGGAGTAGACTGCATCTCTCTCTCTCTTCGCAGGGCACCGTGATGACTCCGCCACTTCCTGGCATCTTGAGGACGTTGTAGCCGTGGTGGGTTAGGGCCATGAACTTGGCCAGCGCTGGGTACCCGAGGATGGCGTTATACGGCAAGCGAATGTGGGCGACGTCGAAGTCGATGAACTCGGTGCGGTAGTTGTCGTGTGCCCCGAAGGTGACAGGGAGGCGGACCTACCCAATCAGGACCGTGGAGCCGTCGATGACTCCGGAGAAAGGCTTGGTGGCCTGAAGCTGACTGTAGGGTACTTGGAGATTGTTGAATGTTTCCACGGACAGGACGTTGAGCCCTGCCCCGCCATCGATGAGGGTCTTGGTGACTAGCACGTTGCTGATGATTGGGGAACAAAGCATCGGGAGGACTCCGGCTGTGGCCGCGCACTTGAGCTGATCCGCTGAGCTGAACGTGATGGCGCACACCGACCACCTGAGAGGGCGTGTGGCCTCGAGCTTGGGGAGGACTGCATTCACTTCGCGGGCGAACTGCTTGAAGATGCGCTGAGAGGCTGGGGCTTGAGCTCCACCTAGGATGCAGGCGATCGCGCGTGGTTCCTGGAAGCCCCCAGCCCCTTCGTCCTGATGACGATCCTCATTTCTCCTTGGCTGCGGCGGTAGCGGAGGGAGGCCTGCGTTACCTTGCGGGCGATCCTCGTGAGGCTGATCCCTCCAGCCTCCCTCGCGAGGCGGGTCCTGCCAGCGATCCTCGCGAGGTTGGTCACGCCACCCTTGACGTGGGCCGCAGTCTTCCCAGCGTCCTGTGTTCCTTCCTCCTCCTCGTCTGTAGCCCCGGTCGTTGCGGTCGAGATGCCGGCCAGTCCGTCCTTCACGCACGGCCCTGAGCTCTTGGCATTCATTTGTGTTGTGGGAGTGGAGGTCGTGGTACACGCAGTACCGACTGCCCTTGGAGGATTCAGGCTGATCTCTGCCCCGCTTGGTGTCTGGTTCTGCAGCGAGTACGGTACCCCCCTTGCGCTTTCACGTCCTTGGCCTTGGGCTTCTTCTCTTCAGGGTCCACGGCAGGCAATTCGAGGAGGGAGAGACGCCCTTCCTCAGCCCTGGCGCACTTGGTCGCCAGGTTGAACAGCTCCAAGGAAGTGCACAGATCTTCATGCATTGCGAGCTCCTCCTTCATTTTGACATCACGCACGCCGTCAGAGAAGGTTGAAATGATGGCCTCCTCGGTCACCTTGGTAATCTTGAGGCGCGCGTTGTTGAAGCGCTGGATGTACTTCTGCAGGGTTTCCCCCAGTTGTTGCTTGATGCGGCGCATGTCGCTCACGTCGGGTGGCCGTTCGCGAGTACCCTGGAAGTTGGCGATGAAGCGGGTGCGCATCTCGTCCCAGGAGGAGATCGTGCCTGGGGCCAGGTTCAGAAGCCAGGTGTGGGCCCCGTCCTTGAGAGCCATGGGAAAACAGTTGGCCATGACCTTCTCGTCTTCGTTGGCAGCCTCGATGCCCAGCTCGTAGAGCTGAAGGAACTCTGCAGGGTCTGCCGTGCCATCGTAGCGAGGAGGCAGGTCTGGCTTGAACTTGCTGGGCCACGCGATGGTGCGTAGCTCGGTGGTGAAGGCGCGGCAGCCCGCTGTGGCCACAGGAGGCCTTGGAGGACGAAGGGCTCGGTCTTGCGGGTCCCCGTGCGCCGCAGCTGGGTGCAGCACGGGGTCTTGACGTGCTGGAGTAGGAGCGTGGTCGGGACGAGCCGGAGCAGGGAGCGCTCGGGCAGCTTCTCGAGGGCGCGGGACCTCTTGGCAGCTCTGCTCCTGCCGCGCCGGTTCCTGACGGGGCGGGTTCCGCCCAGGGGCCGTGCACCTTGGAGCCAGGGCGCCTTCTTGAGGGGGAGGCGGCTGAGGCACCCTAGGAGCTTCATTGCCCGCACATGGAGGGGCGCGGTGCAGCGAGAAAGTTGACGCAGGGGAGCCCCCAGCGGCGCGGACGAGTTCGGCAATCGGTCGAGCCACTCTTCATAGACGTCGTCGACTGGGCGGTAGCGCAGGATCTCGTTTGCCGCGATGAGCGCAGCTCGAGCCTCCATGGCCGCGCGGGGCGCGCGGGATGAAGAACCAGCGGGGGTGAGCGAGGGCGTAGCGGTGCGGCCGTCTCGCCTCATGGACGGGTGCTGGGACGATGCTTGCTGCTTGTTCACCGCCGGGCCGGTGGCGGCATTGACAGCAGGCGACGGGGAACGACGAGGGCGCCCGCCGACGGGAGCCGTCTGGGTGACGCGGGAAGCGAGGGCGGCTCGGCGCTCGGTGCAAACCCGGCGTGCGCCAGACATGGTCGCGACGGTCGGAGAAGAATAGGGCGACGGAAGACGAATTCCGGAGCACCCCTACCTGGCGCGCCAAATGTCAGATTTAGGATTTCGGCAGACCCTTGAGGTTCGAACACTGGGGTGCGCATGGAGGTTTCGCCTTCTACCTACCTGTTCCTCGCCGAATCGCTAGGATCTAAACTACGAGAAGAACAACACAAGAGACACATGATTTATACTGGTTCATGCCACCATTGTGGTGTAATACCCTACTCCAGTGTGTGGTGTGGTGGATTGCCTCTTGGGCCGATGATGAACAATACAAGGAAGAACAGCCTCGCGAGGATCTGTTCAGCACCGGGCCAGCAGCGGCGTTGCCTCCACCTGTAGGACCTTGAAGTATGTCTAGTGGGGGGTGATTAGACTACTTGACCAATTAAAAACTTAACCTTTTCCCAGTTTTAGAGTTTGACAGATTTTAGCTATTTTAGGACAAGTCATCATCACATAGATCAAGCAAGCATGCAAAGAGTATATAGGCAGCGGAAATTAAAGCATGCAACTTGCAAGAAAGTAAGGGGAAGGGTTTGGAGGATTCAAACGCAATTGGAGACATGGATGTTTTTGGCGTGGTTCCGATAGGTGGTGCTATCGTACATCCACGTTGATGGAGACTTCAACCCACGAAGGGTAACGGTTGCGCGAGTCGACGGAGGGCTCCACCCACGGAGGGTCCACGAAGAAGCAACCTTGTCTATCCGACCATGGTCGTCGCCCACGAAGGACTTGCCTCACTAGCGGTAGATCTTCACGAAGTAGGCGATCTCCTTGCCCTTACAAACTCCTTGGTTCAACTCCACAATCTTGTTGGAGGCTCCCAAGTGACACCTAGCCAATCTAGGAGACACCACTCTCCAAGAAGTAACAAATGGTGCGTTGATGATGAACTCCTTGCTCTTGTGCTTCAATTGATAGTATCCCCAACACTCAACTCTCTCTCATAGGATTTGGATCTGGTGGAAAGAGGATTTGAGTGGAAAGCAACTTGGGGAAGGCTAGAGATCAAGATTCATATGGTAGGAATGGAATATCTTGGCCTCAACACATGAGTAGGTGGTTCTCTCTCAGAAATAGTAAGTTGGAAGTGTAGGTTTAGTCTGATGGCTCTCTCCACGAATGAAGAGGAGGTGGAGGGGTATATATAGCCTCCACACAAAATCTAACCATTACAGACAATTTACCAAACTCGGTGGGACCGATTCAGCAGACTCGGTCGAACCGATTTAGTAAACCTAGTGACCGTTAGTGATTTTCGGTGGGACCGACATGCAACTCGGTGAGACCGATTTGGTTAGGGTTAGGGAATAACCTAATCTCAGTAAGACCGATTACACAAACTCGGTAAGACCGATTTTGGTAATAAGCTTTCAAGAGAGTTGGCCAGGTAAACTCGGTGGGACTGATTTGCTCTTTTCGGTGAGACCGAAATGTTACAAAAGGGAAACAGAGAGTTTACATTGCAATCCCGGTGGGACCGATCGCTCACTTCGGTTAGACCGAAACGTTACAAAGGGAAACAGAGAGATTACAATCCCATCTTGGTGAGACCGAGATCCCTATCGGTAGGACCGATTTGCTTAGGGTTTGTGGCAGTGGCTATGACATTTGGAATCGGTGGCACTGGATTGGAAGAATCAGTGTGACTGATTTTGGCTTTGGGTTTAGGTCATTTGTGGATGTGGGAAAGTAGCTGAGGGTTTTTGGAGCATATCACAAAGCACATGAAGCAAGAGGCTCGTTAAGCAGCACCTCATCCCTCCTTGATAGTATTGGCTTTTCCTATAGACTCAATGTGATCTTGGATCACTAAAATATAAAATGAAGAGTCTTGGGCCTTTGAGCTTGAGCCAATCCTTTGTCCTTAGTATTTTGAGGGATCCACTTTCATCATCCATGCCATGCCATTCATTGAGCTTTCCTGAAATAACAGTCTTGGAATAGCATTAGCTCAATGAGCTATATGTTGTTATGAATTACCAAAACCACCTAGGGATAGTTGCACTTTCAATCTCCCTCTTTTTGGTAATTGACGATAACATATAGATCAAAGCTTCGACAAATGATAATAACAATAAAAACATCGTCGCTTTGAGAAGTATGTGATAAGCAAGAGCTCCCCCTAAATTTGTGCATAGTTTAAAATTTGCTTTGGACTGCAAATGCACAAGGAATTAGGCTCATGGGTTACTCTTCCATGTCACATACATCTTGGTGGAGCGCTCAAAATGATAAGTATTGAATACATGCACTCATCACCAAGCAAAGTGAATGATCACATAAGATAGATAGGATAATATCATCAAACATGCATAAGTGTAGCTTATGATCAAACACATGATCATCAATGTCTCACAAGCATAGTATCTCAACCAAACAAAAAGCAAACAAGTTTAAACCAACAAAGCAAGAGAGAACAAAAGCAACACTCTCTCTCTCGAAGCCTATGATCTATACATTTTTCTCCCCCTTTGGCAACAAGTTACCAAAAAGTTCATAGAAAATGCATAGTGCTAGATCGACTCTCAGGCTTGATCTTCAGTTGGTGGTGTCCGGATAACTCCAAGACGAAGGCTTCAGTTGATGTAGAGGGTGCTGGAGTTGATGCTGAAGCTGGTTGCACTGGAGCTGAAGGGGCAGTAGCTGGTGCTAAAGATGTTGCTCTAGTGTCTGGCACTGGCACAGTAGCTGACCTTTGAGCTCTAGGCACTCTCGCAAAGACATTTGTGGTTGTCTTTCCCTTCCTCTCATGCACGTCATCCTGCAGTTGCTCCACAACTGACTGAATCTCAGTTACTTTGACATCTAGATCATAGAATTTTTGTTCCATGATTCTCTCCAAGTCTCCTGATTCTGAGTTAAGGTGGCCGACCCCTTCTCAGTCCTCATAGATGATGCTATCAAGTAACCAAGCTTCTCCTGCTTGTTTTTCAAGAAATACTCAGATGCCTCCTCTTGAGTTGGCATCTTGGCATCCTTCTCCTTCCTTGCCTTCTCCTTCTTCTCCTGAGCTCAAACTGATGATGGATCATCCTCATTCATGACAACCTCATTGTCTTCAAAGTCTGGATAGAGTGGAAAATGTTCCCTATCCAATAGATATTTGCCAGTTCCCATCTTTGAGTTGATCAATTCCTGAATCTGAGGGGCATATCCACAACTCCTCTTTTGATCTACTGCAGTCCTCTTAATGGTTTCAACTATAAGGCTCATGACTTTGAATTTCTGTGGCACATCAAATAAATGCAACATATTGATGGCATGCCCTCTGATCATGTTGTGGTCACCTGACTTGGGCAACAAAGTGTTCCTCCGAATCCAATTGATAGTAGGCAGCCCTGACAACAGAAAATGGACTGATCCAAAAGAGAATGTCTCTAGGGCTTTGTCTGGGATCTCCTTGTACATGTGTGCCATGGTATTGTGTCCCATCTTCTTCTTGGCATATACATCCAGATCATCATCATTTTCCTTTGGGGCATTTATCAGTTTTGCCCATTCTTTAACAGTGGATTGGTACCTTGTACCTTCAGACATCCAAACAATTCTTCCATATGGGTAAAAATGTGCTGTGGAGTAGAATTGCATGATAAGTTCATCATTCCAGTTTGTGAGATTTTGCCCAACAAAATCTACAACTCCACACGCAACAAAGCTGTCTTGCACTCCAGGATAGTGCTCTTCATTCTCCTTCATGTAGGTCCAGTCGACCCACCTCATATCACAAACTATGGGCTTCTTGTCCAATAAGATTGTCTCATAGAAGTCCTGCTGTTCCTTTGTGTGGAATCTGTAATCAACAGCAGTTCTTCTTCTTGTGGCATATGGATCTGCCATCCTCCATAGCCTCAATCCTAAGTCTTTTCTGATGTTCATGTCCTCAGCCACAGGATGAGCATCATTGTAATCTGGTATCTTTGGCTTGAGCTTCCTTAGAACCTGTCCTTCTTCATCTTCCTCCTCAGCAACCTCAGGCACTGGGGCCTTGTTCTTCTCAGCAGCTAGAATACTCCTGGTATTCCTCTTTGGTGCAGATTTGACCTTGGGGGCAGCCTTGGGTGATTTCTTGGGCTTAGATGTTGCAGCCCCAGATTTAATAGTATCACCCATAAGCTTTGGTGCCTTTGGTGCTGGTGCAGTAAGGTCTTCCTCTTCCATCATGGAAGGTTGCCCAACAACTCTGGCCATGGTCTTCTTGACCCTTTCCTTCCTCTTCTTGCCTTCAGCAGCTAGCTCTTTGGGATCAGGATTGTCAGGCAGTTGAGTTGATGCTCTGGCCTTGGACATAGGTTGTCTTCCTGCAGGCCTCTTAATCTTCATGCCTGGCTTTATATCCTTTGTTGAGCCATATTCCTTCTTGAGCACCACTTTCTTGGAAGTAGCCTCATCTTCCTCAGCTTTGTAGTCCTCATCTTCTGAGTCTGAGGTTCTCTTTCTCCTTTGCCTGGTAGCAGCCTTAGGCAGGTTGCTAGGAGTGCTTCTGCTTCCTTCATCTGAAGTGCTGGAGGGACTAGTGCCCTCACTCAAGTGAATCTGCTCTGCTGACCTGTTCTGATTGTCACTCTGGTCTGACATGCTGCAAAAGCTGACTGCTGACCCTGTGAAGAGTTATAGATGAGATAGAGTGGATGAGCATCACAAAATGCAGAGATTTTTCCAAAGAATGATTCAAAAATTCAGTTTTAGTTTTCCATAGAAAGCATTTCGGATCAACCGATTTTCAAACTCGGTGATACCGAAGCAGTTTTTGGAACCTAAACTGATGAACTCGGTTGGATCGAGTCACAGTTCGGTGGCACCGAGACTTCTAGGGTTTCACAGAATCCTAAAATCGGTCGCACCGATTAGTAATTCTCGGTCAGACCGAGAGTCACTAGTGCAATGGCATATGCCAAATCGGTGAGACCGAGTTTTTAACTCCGTGGGTCCGAGATGGTTTCGGCGGAAACCTAAGCCTAAAAAATTGAATCTAATCTACTCTACGGACTACTTTGGCTGGATAGGATTGTTTCAATCGTAGCAAGAATCAATAAGAGTACAATGTGCTAGGAATCATATGTGATAGCACAAAGATCGAGTCCATACCCTAGTGCGGCGATGAACTCGCTATGGCGGCAATGGTGGGGTTGAATTCCGTGGACGGCGGCGGAGACCAGCGACAGGAGGCGGCTGGCGACGAGTAGACGATCCAGAGACCTTCGATGGCAGAGCGAGCTATTGCGCGGGTGAAGGGGTTCGGAGGAATTTCCAAAATTTTGCCCACGTCTATATATAGCCCAACCCTGTCGGTGTGACCGAGTGGAACAACTCGGTGGCACCAAGATGCATAACTGTGTTCAGTTACAGCAACTCGGTGTGACCTAAAAGTTCAAATCGGTTGCACCGAGATTGAAAACTCAGATCAACTTAATGATCTTGGTAGGACCGAAATGGAGGAATCGGTTAGACCGAGAATCACAAAGAGGTTTTGGAAGTTTAAGTCTATGACGAATTGGGGACTCCGAGTGCTCCTCACACAAAGTGGTTTGAATCTGACTTGATCAAATTTTGTGATGTAACATGAATAGAGTTTGAGATGAGAAAATCATAGATAGCTAGAGAGGGTTCTTAGGCATTCTTGTCCATCCACTTGGCCAAAAGAAGAAAGAACCAAACAATCAAAACAACAAGTGGATGTCCTTGAATGAGTAAAATATGCACCAACATGCTCACACAATAAGATAACAAATGAAATATGTGGCAAAGCATGCACAACCAATTCTAGCATCTATCAAACAATTGGCGATGACTAGGTCATCTATATATGAGTATATTGACTTAGGAGTCAAATGAGAACATTTGATCATAGGTCATACTCATCGTTTAAGCTCAAGTGGGGTTACCACTTTTACATAATACATTGATGTGTTCACACCATTAGAGTTGCTTTGACTCAATTTTTGAGTTAAGCTCCCCCTAGATGTGAGATCCCCTTTTAGAGGAATGAACTAACCTTGGGTTTTGTCGATGATGACTTCATCTAGGTGTTGAAGATGTGGATGCTCAATGTTGAAGTAGATCATTTGGAGCAATTCTTTGGAGTGAGTTGCACTTTCAACTTACCTACATGGGTTAGTCCCACAAGGAACAAACAAGAATATCCATAGACATAGAGTGATCCACACACATGATGATGTCCATGAAAACATTAGGTTACCTTGTCCCTTGCCTTGCCTACATGAGGGTTTGTGACTCCTTGAACTAGTGCAAGATGTGGAAGTTGATTGAACTTGTCCTTGCCACAAAGATATGAGTGAAGAATGTTGGCGGAGTCACCCTCAAGAACTCTCTAGTTCTTATTCTTCGGGATCCACATCATCTTGATGGGAATCCATGGAGTTGTAGTTGTACTTGATGAAGTAGAACTTGACGTAGTCTTGGGAATCCACTTGACCGAGACCTTAGGTGCTTCTTCAAATGCATCAATCTCTTCTTGAAGCTTATTCTTGCCTTTGTTCTTGTGGTCTTATGGAGGAAGATCATCTTGAGCTTGTGTTCCCTTGAAGGAAGTAGGATCATACTTCTCTTGTCGAGGAACAAACTTCGTCTTGGGGTATTGATCTTCTTCCCACTCAACTCCATTGGCATTGAACTTTCGTTCAAAACCAACACCTTGATTCTTCCGGTCTCTTCCTTGCTTGCGTACAATTTCCTTGAATTGCTTACTCCCGGCAAGGCTCTTGTAAACACCTTTCTCTATAATTCCCTTCAATAAGCTATTTTCTTGCTCAAGTGTAACTTGGCTAAGAGAATCATTAGTGGAATCAAGAGAACTACTAGAAGCAACAATATTGGATTTAACATTATTATTGTTACTACTAGAGGAAGTATATTTCTTGTACTTGTTACCAGACTTGACTTGAGGCATGTAAGTAGATAAGAGTAAGCGCTTCGCAATGTAAGAAGAACTTTTCTTACGGAGATCATCATTGATTGCCTTTAAGAACTCATGCTCTTGCTCAAGATTGAGCTTTTCAAAGCGTAACTTCTCATGAGCCCTTAAAAGTTCTCGATGATCTTCGAAGATAGTTTCATGATCCAACTTTAGAGTGTTTAGTTCTTTAGTTAGAAGCTCAATTTTCTCCTTATCATTGTCATTCGTTTGATTAGCATGATTAATTGATGTTTCATCATAGTATTCATCACTAGATTTGTCAACAAGTAAATCATCATCCACAAGCAAGTCATCTTCATCACTATTGAAATCAACATACTCAGGATGTGTTACCTTTGGACCTTTGGCCATGAAGCATCCTACAATTCCTTCATTTGGTGAATCAAATATGTTGTAGGAGTTGATTGACACAAGTGCTAGACCGGCAACACCTTCATCTTGATTATATTCGGAGTCGGAGTGATAGCTTCTCTCGGAGTGTTTGTCGGAGTCGGAGCCGGAAATCCATTCACCAACATGAGCTTGATGTCTTTGTTTTGTGTAGCTCCTTGATGACTTGTCCTTCCTTTCCGAATCCTTGCTTCTCCGTGAGGGTCTTCGTTCATAACGATCATCTCTACTCCTCCTCTCTCTTGGTGGTGATTCTTCTCTTTTGCTTCTTCGTTTTGGAGAATCTTCTCTTCTTTTGTAGGGTGTCGTACACTCATTGGAGTAGTGTCCAGGCCTCCCACAATTGTAGCAATTGCGCTCTCGACTGGAAGATCTTTTGTCATGATAAGACCTTGATTTGGAGCTTCTTTCTTTGCTTCTACTCTTGTAGAATTTGTTGAAGTTCTTCACCATTAAGCTCAATTCTTCATTGAAGGTTTGTTTCTCACTTTATGATGTGGGGGCTTCACTTGAGGCTTTGTAAGCACCACTTGACTTGTTGTGAAGTTCCTCCTTATCCTTGAGTGACATCTCATGAGCAACAATTCTTCCAATGACTTCCGTTGGCTTGAGATCTTTGTAATTTGGCATCATTTGGATCAATGTGCACACAGTATCATACATTCCATCCAAAGCTCTTAGGATCTTCTTGATGATGAATCTGTCAGTCATCTCTTCACTCCCTAAGCCGGCAATCTCATTTGTGATAAGTGCAAGCCTAGAGTACATTTCAGCGACACCTTCACCATCCTTCATTTTGAACTTGTCAAGCTGACTTTGGAGAACATCCAACTTGGATTCCTTGACGGATTCGGTACCTTCGTGCATATCAATCAAAGTATCCCAAATTTCCTTTGCATTCTCAAGACGGCTGATTTGTTGAATTCTTCGGGGCACAATCCGTTGAAGATGATATCACAAGCTTGAGTGTTGTATTGCAGCATCTTCAATTCTTCTGCATTCGCTTCACGGTTCGGTTCTCTCCCATCAAAGAATTCACCTTGCAAGCCAATACAAATAATTGCCCAAACGGCGGGGTTATGTCTGAGAATATGCATTTTCATCTTATGTTTCCAACTAGCAAAATTAGTACCATCAAAGTAAGGACCTCTACGGTGATAATTTCCCTCGCTAGACGCCATACTCTCCTAGGTTGTGAAACCAAGGCTATGACCACCAAAAGCTATGGAAATCAAAGCAAATGGAGACCAAAGCTCTGATACCACTTGTAGGACCTTGAAGTATGTCTAGAGGGGGGGTGATTAGACTACTTGACCAATTAAAAACTTAACCTTTTCCCAATTTTAGAGTTTGACAGATTTTAGCTATTTTAGGACAAGTCAAGTAATCATCACACAGATCAAGCAAGCATGCAAAGAGTATATAGGGAGCGGAAATTAAAGCATGCAACTTGCAAGAAAGTAAGGGGAAGGGTTTGGATGATTCAAACGCAATTGGAGACACGGATGTTTTTGGCGTGGTTCCGATAGGTGGTGCTATCGTACATCCACGTTGATGGAGACTTCAACCCACGAAGGGTAACGGTTGCGTGAGTACATGAAGGGCTCCACCCACGGAGGGTCCACGAGGAAGCAACCTTGTCTATCCCACCATGGCCGTCGCCCACGAAGGACTTGCCTCATTAGCGGTAGATCTTCACAAAGTAAGCGATCTCCTTGCCCTTACAAACTCCTTGGTTCAACTCCACAATCTTGTCGGAGGCTCCCAAGTGACACCTAGCCAATCTAGGAGACACCACTCTCCAAGAAGTAACAAATGGTGCGTTGATGATGAACTCCTTGCTCTTGTGCTTCAAATGATAGTCTCCCCAACACTCAACTCTCTCTCATAGGATTTGGATCTGGTGGAAAGAGGATTTGAGTGGAAAGAAACTTGGGGAAGGCTAGAGATCAAGATTCATATGGTAGGAATGGAATATCTTGGCCTCAACACATGAGTAGGTGGTTCTCTCTCAGAAATGGTAAGTTGGAAGTGTAGGTTTAGTCTGATGGCTCACTCCACGAATGAAGAGGAGGTGGAGGGGTATATATATCCTCCACACAAAATCTAACCGTTACACACAATTTATCAAACTCGGTGGGACCGATTCAACAGACTCGGTCGGACCGATTTAGTAAACCTAGTGACCGTTAGTGATTTTCGGTGGGACCGACATGCAACTCGGTGAGACCGATTTGGTTAGGGTTAGGGAATAACGTAATCTCGGTAAGACCGATTACACAAACTCGGTAAGACCGATTTTGGTAATAAGCTTTCTAGAGAGTTGGTCAGGTAAACTCGGTGGGACCGATTTGCTCTTTTCGGTGAGATCGAAATGTTACAAAAGGGAAACAACGAGTTTACATTGCAATCTTGGTGGGACCGATCGCTCACTTCGGTTAGACCGAAACGTTACAAAGGGAAACAGAGAGATTACAATCCCATCTTGGTGAGACCGAGATCCCTATCGGTAGGACCGATTTGCTTAGGGTTTGTGGCAGTGTCTATGACATTTGGATTCGGTGGCGCCGGATTGGAAGAATCGGTGTGACCGATTTTGGCTTTGGGTTTAGGTCATTTGTGGATGTGGAAAAGTAGCTGAGGGTTTTTGGAGCATATCACAAAGCACATGAAGCAAGAGGCTCATTAAGCAACACCTCATCCCTCCTTGATAGTATTGGCTTTTCCTATAGACTCAATGTGATCTTGGATCACTAAAATATAAAATGAAGAGTCTTGGGCCTTTGAGCTTGAGCCAATCCTTTGTCCTTAGTATTTTGAGGGATCCACTTTCATCATTCATGCCATGCCATTCATTGAGCTTTCCTGAAATAATAGTCTTGGAATAGTATTAGCTAAATGAGCTATATGTTGTTATGAATTGCCAAAACCACCTAGGGATAGTTGCACTTTCACCGCCCCTGGCCAGCAAAGAAGGACTCGCCACAACCCACGGCCCCGGTGGACCGCCGCGCTACCACCCCCAGGCGGGCACCTCAAGCAGAATTGCGTGGTACACGGAGCGCTACGGCGCGGCCTTCGGTATGGCGCCCCAGAAGAGTACGTGCCCCACATGATGGACCAAGGGCACGCGCATGTGGACGAACAAGGGTCGCTCCTCGGCCCAAGCTGGGGGGACGAGGCACCAGAAGCTGAGCTCTTCCAGGAGCCCCGGGAAGGCCATGAGCACGCTTCTCCTTAGGGATGCTGCACCTCCTGGCAGCTCACGTCATCCCGAGCTGGCGCCGGGCGCTGTGGGTCGCGCCATGGAGCCACATTCCTGTGCTCGATGATGACACCCTGTCCTGGAGGTGGTGGAGGAGTCTCGTGTGCCACGTTGCCCGCTGTAGGTGGTTGCTGAGGCAGCGAGCGAGCCGGACCGGTGGAGCCCCCATGCGCGACGCTGATGAGCTCAGTGATCCACTTGAGCCACTCCTTGTAGAGGTCACCCACCGGGCGGTAGCGAAGAAGCTCCCATGCCGTGAGTAGAGCAGCCTGTGCGTCCACCTGACCGTGACGCGCGTGGGATGATGAAGCTACTGGGGTCAGTGACGGAGTAGCGGTGCGGCCATCACGGCACATCGACGGGTGCATCGACAAGGCTTGCTGCTCATGGCCTGCAGGGCCTGTGGAGGCGTTGGCCACCGGAGAAGGAGTGCGACGGGCACAGCCGTCACCCGCCGGAGTCGTCTGAGCGACGCAGGCAGCGACTGCAGCCCGACGCTCGGCGCGAGCCCGGCGCGCGTCGGCCATGGAGATGTCGGAGCGGTGGTGGATCGATCGACGGAAGAGAGGATTCGACGCACCCTTACCTGGCGCGCCAAATGTCGGATTTAGGGATCCGCAAACCCTTGAGAGGTTCAAACACTGGGGTGCGTGCGGAGATCTCAACCTACCTAGCCTGCCTACTCGCGATCCTCCTAAGCCTAGCGCGTCGGGCTCAAAGAGGCAAAGAGACACAGCGGTTTATACTGGTTCGGGCCACCATTGTGGTGTAATACCCTAATCCAGTGTGGTGTGGTGGATTGCCATGTAGGCTGCGGGTGAACTAATACAATGATGAACTAGCCTCAGGAGGTGAGGTGTTCTCGAGCTTGATAGAGCTGGTGTGGTGGAGTGGTTAGGGTCTGAATCAGATGCCCTTCTATGGTGGTGGCTAGTCCTATTTATAGTGGCCTTGGTACGATTCCCAAATATGAGTGGGAAGGGATCCCACAACGGCCGGATTAGAAAGGGGACAAGTAGTACAGTCTATCCTGACAAAAGTAGTCTTCGCCTGCAAAAAGCCTCTAGTCGTGACGCTGCAGTGGGCTTGTCGATGATCTTTGTCCTGCCGTCCTGGCGGTCTTGGTCTCGTTGCACCGAAATGGAAACCTTTGGTTGATTCGCGGGACTCCGTGCATGTGGCTTGCATCATTTGCACCCAAGAGGAAACCTGCGCTCTGCGCCCGCCTGGCCTTGGTCGTCATGGCTCATGTTAGCTGAGCCTCGTGAGGTACTTGCATAGAACTCTCCGCCCCTCAGGAGCCAGCCTAAGGAGGCCGATCACCTCGGGGTCTTGGCGTCATCCGCCTCGCGAGGCTTGGCCCCTCGCGAGGGTCTTGTGGTGTTGGTGTTGAAGCTGGGCCATTCCAGGCCATCGACGGAGCCACATGGTGGGCCGCAGGCAGGCAGGGCTGGATACCCCTGAATCCAGGACGCCGACAGTATGGAGTTTCTTCATGCGCTTTACACCGATATGACCCAAACGGCAGTGCCACAAATAAGTTGCACTATCATTATCAAGTTTACATCTTTTGGCTTCAATATTATAAATATGTGTATCATCACTATCGAGATTCAACAAAAATAGAGCACTTAGCAAGGGTGCATGACCATAAAGGATATTACTCATATAAATAGAACAACCATTATTCTCTGATTTAAATGAATAACCGTATCGCATCAAACAAGATCCAGATATAATGTTCATGCTGAACGCTGCCACCAAATAACAATTATTCAGGTCTAAAACTATTCCCGAAGGTAGATGTAGAGGTAGCATGCCGAAGGCGATCACATCGACCTTGGAACTATTTCCCACGCACATCGTCACCTCATCCTTAGCCATCCTTTGTTTAATATGTAGCCCCTGTTTTGAGTTGCAAATATGAGCAATAGAACCAGTATCAAATACCCAGGCGCTACAACGAGCATTAGTAAGGTACACATCAATAGCATGTGTATCAAATATACCTTTCACTTTGCCATCCTTCTTATCTGCCAAATACTTGGGGCAGTTCCACTTCCAGTGACCAGTCCCTTTGCAGTAGAAGCACTCAGTTTCAGGCTTAGGTTTAGATTTGGGTTTCTTCTCCTGAGCATCAACTTTCTTGTTGTTCTTCTTGAAGTTCCCCTTCTTCCCTTTGCCCTTTTTCTTGAAACTAGTGGTCTTATTAACCATTAACACTTGATGCTCCTTCTTGATTTCTACCTTCGCAGCCTTTAGCATCGCGAAGAGCTCAGGAATAGTCTTGTTCATCCCTTGCATATTATAGTTCATCATGAAGCCTTTATAGCTTGCTGGCAGTGATTGAGAACTCTGTCAATGACACTATCATCAGGAAGATTAACTCCCAGCTGAGTCAAGCGGTTATGGTACCCACACATTCTGAGTATGTGTTCACTGATAGAACTATTCTCCTCCATTTTGCAGTTGTAGAACTTGTTGGAGACTTCATATCTCTCAACTCAGGCATTTCCTTGAAATATTAACTTCAACTCTTGGAACATCTCATATGCTCCATGACGTTCAAAATGTCCTTGAATGTCCCGATTCTAAGCCGTAAAGCATGGCACACTGAACTATCGAGTAGTCATCAGCTTTGCTCTGCCAAATGTTCTTAACGTGATCAGTAGCATTTGCAGCAGGCCTGTCACCCAATGGTGCTTCCAGGATGTAATTCTTCTGTGCAGCAATGAGGATAATCCTCAAGTTATGGACCCAGTCCGTGTAGTTGCTACCATCATCTTTCAACTTAGCTTTCTCTAGGAACACATTAAAATTCAAAGGAACTGTAGCACGGGCCATTGATCTACAATAACATAGACATGCAAAATAACTATCAGGACTAAGTTCATGATAAATTAAAGTTTAATTAATCATATTACTTAAGAACTCCCACTTAGATAGACATCCCTCTAGTCATCTAAATGATCACATGATCCAAATCAACTAAACCATGTCCGATCATCACGTGAGATGGAGTAGTTTTCAATGGTGAACATCACTATGTTGATCATATCTACTATATGATTCACGTTCGTCCTTTCGATCTTAGTGTTCCGAGGCCATATCTGCATATGCTAGGCTCATCAAGTTTAACCCAAGTATACTGCATGTGCAAAATTGGCTTGCACCCGTTGTATGTGAACGTAGAGCTTATCACACCCGATCATCACATGGTGTCTCGGCACGACGAACTTTAGCAACGGTGCATACTCAGGGAGAACACTTATACCTTGAAATTTAGTAAGGGATCATTTTATAATGCTACCGCCGCACTAAGCAAAATAAGATGCATAAAGATAAACATCACATGCAATCAAAATATGTGACATGATATGGCCATCATCATCTTGTGCTCATGATCTCCATCACCGAAGCATTGTCATGATCTCCATCATCACCGGCGCGACACCTTGATCTCCATCGTAGCATCGTTGTCGTCTCACCAACTATTGTTACTATGACTATCGCTACCGCTTAGTGATAAAGTAAAACAATTACATGGCGATTGCATTGCATACAATAAAGCGACAACCCATATGGCTCCTGCCAGTTGCCGATAACTTCATTACAAAACATGATCATCTCATACAACAATTATATCACATCATGCCTTGACCATATCACATCACAGCAAGCCCTGCAAAAACAAGTTAGACGTCCTCTACTTTGTTGTTGCAAGTTTTACGTGGCTACTACGGGCTTCTAGCAAGAACCGTCTTACCTACGCATCAAAACCACAACAATTTTTTGTCAAGTTGCTATTTTAACCTTCAACAAGGACCGACCGTAGTCAAACTCGATTCAACTAAAGTTGGAGAAACAGACACCCGCCAGCCACCTTTGTGCAAAAGCACGTCGGTAGAACCAGTATCATGAACACGGTCATGTAATGTCGGTCCGGGCCGCTTCATCCAATAATACCGCCGAATCAAAGTAAGATGTTGGTGGTAAGCAGTATGACTATTATCGCCAACAACTCTTTGTGTTCTACTCGTGCATATAACATCTACGCATAGACCTGGCTCGGATGCCACTGTTGGGGAACACAGTAATTTCAAAATAATTCCTACGATCACGCAAGATCTATCTAGGTGATGCATAGTAATGAAAGGGGAGAGTGTGTCAACGTACCCTCGTAGACCGAAAGCATAAGCATTTCAATAACGCGGTTGATGTAGTCGAACTTCTTCGCGATCCAACAAATCAAGTACCGAACGTACGACACCTCTGCATTCAGCACACATTCATCTCTATGACGTCCCTCGTGCTCTTGATCCAGTTGAGGATGAGGGTGAGTTCCGTCAGCACGATGGTGTGGCGACAGTGATGATGATGCTACCGGCGCAGGGATTCGCCTAAGCACTACGATGGCATGATTGAGGTGTGTAACTATGGACGGGGGCATCGCACACTGTTGGGAGAGAAACTTGTGTGTTCTAGGGTGCCCCTGCCCTCGTATATAAAGGAGCAAAGGGGAGGCTGGCCGGCCCTCCAAGGGCGCGCCAGGAGAGGGGAATCCTACAAGGACTCCAAGTCCTAGTAGGTTTCCACCTAAGGAAGAGGGGGGAGAAGGAAGGAAGAGGGGGAAGGGAAGGAAAGGGGGCGCCGCCCCCTTCCCCTAGTCCAATTCGGACCCAGGGGCAGCCCCTCCTGGCCCTTCCTTTCTTCCCAGTAAGGCCCATCAGCCCATTAGTTCCCCCGGGGGGTTCCGGTAACCCTCCAGCACTCCGGTTTCATCCAAAACTTTCTGGAACACTTCTGGTGTCCGAATATAGCCGTCCAATATGTCAATCTTTATGTCTCGACCATTTCTAGACTCCTTGTCATGTCTGTGATCTCATCTGGGACTCCGAACAAAATTTGGTCATCAAAAACACATAACTCATAATACATATCATCATCGAACGTTAAGTGTGCGGACGCTACGAATTCGAGAACTATGTAGACATGATCGAGACACATCTCCGGTCAATAACCAATAGCAGAACCTGGATGCTCATATTGGATCCTACATATTCTACGAAGATCTTTATCAGTCAAACCGCATAACAACATACGTTGTTCCCTTTGTCATTGATATGTTAATTTCCTGAGATTCGATCGTCAGTATCATCATACCTTGTTCAATCTCATTACCGGCAAGTCTCTTTACTTGTTTTGTAATACTTCAACCTGCAACTAACTCATTAGTCACATTGCTTATAGTGATGAGCATTACCGAGAGGGCCTAGAGATACCTCTTCGAAACACAGAGTGACAAATCCTAATCTCGATCTGTGTGAACCCAACAAACTCCTTCGGGGACACCTATAGAGCACCTTTATAATCACCCTTTAACATTGTGACTTTTGGTAGCACAAAAAGTGTTCCTACGGTATTCGGGAGTTGCATAATCTCATAGTTTGAGGAACATGTATAAGTCATGAAGAAAGTAGTAGCAATGAAACTATAACGATCATAATGCTAAGCTAATGGATGGGTCATGTCCATCACATCATTCTCTCAATGATGTGATCCCGTTCATCAAATGACAACACATGTCTATGGTTAGCAAACATTACCATCTTTGATTAACGAGCTAGTATAGTAGAGGCATACTAGGGATAATATGTTTTGTCTATGTATTCACACAGGTACTAACACTACAAAAAAAGACACATCCGTGACATTTTGAGCCGAACAAAAAAAATTCTATCATACTTATGACACTTCTATGACGATAATTGTGACAAAGCCCGGTATCATCATAGATGTGGTGGGCTCCTACTTCTATGACAAAAAATCATGACCGAAAATGGGCTTTTCGTCCTGGGCGGGCCGGAGATGCAGCTGCATGATATTCTTTGGGCCGTCCATGACGGAAAAACCCGTGGTAGAAGCGAGAGCGAGGAAAATTTCGGGGAGTTCCCGGTTACGGTGGGTGATCGGGGACCGAGCGATGCACGTTTCTCTCATACACGTACGCGCGTGTGTGCGAGGTGTTGGGCTCTAACTGAACCCGGGCGAGGCGTTGGGCTCTAACTGAACTCGAGCGATTCCACTAGCTACGTTACTGAACCCGAGTGATTCCTTCGCTACTTCTGCTAACTGAAACTGATCGAACCCTGCTGCCTCCTTCCCTTGATGAACAGTGAGCATTGTTGGGGGGGGGGGTTGAATGAATAGTTCCCGGTGGGGGTGGTTGAACAGGACCCCGTGGTCTTGCCTCTGGATGAACAAGACCCCGATCTAGCCGGTTGGGGTTGGATGAACAGGACCCCGTGGAGGGCTGGATGAACAGGACGACCCCGTGGAGGGGTGGCTGAACAGGAACCCGTGAAGAGAGCTGGATGAACAGTAGCTAGTGGGGGAGCGTGCGGTGGAGGCTAGACGAATAGGAGCCCGTGGATGAACAGTCGCAAGTGGAGGCTGGAGGAGAGGTCGAAGGTGGATGAACAGTAGCCCGTGGAGGCTGGAGGAGGTCGGCGGTGGAGATGAACAGTATCCCGTGGACGCCACACCCCTCCCGATGAACATGACCCCCGTTTCGACCGTAGCGCTCCAACACAAGTCTGTTTCCTCCATTTTGCGGTACGCCACACCCCTCTCGATCAATAGGACCCCATTTCGACCATAGGAGGTCCAATAGAAGTCCGTTTCCTCCGTTTTGCGGTATGCCAGACCCCTCCCGATGAACAGGATCCCATTTCGACCGTGGCCGGTCGAACACAAGGCCGTTTCCTCCGTTCTATGGTATGCTAGGCCCCGTTTCCATTGGCTGTTCCGTCCAAGCCCTCCCGATGAACACGACGACGCATTTCATTCTGACCCAGCCGGTTGGCTCCCCATGAACACGATGACACATTTTCTCCATTCTACCCCAGCCATGTACACGAGCCCGGGCCGTACATATGCGCGAGTAGGCGTTTGAGACCCCGCCTGTATGTATGTACGTGGCCGTATTTTCTTTCTTGCACACTGGCCGCTGTACGTACGTGTACATGCTACGTGCGCGCCTCTACATCGACCAGTATGTATGTACACGTTCGCGACCAGAATGACAACGCTACGTATGCTTCGACCAGGTGGGTCCCAACTGTCACGCACTTCCTTGCATGCGAAGATGTAGCTGGTGGGTCCCAGCAGTCAGGGGTAAATCATTTTTTTTTGCCCGGACGCACTTCCTTGCATGCAAAGATGTAGCTCATGGGTCCCAGCAGTCAGGGGGGAAACGTTTTTTTGTGAAATGCGGTGGCCCGTCCGGTGGGTCCCCACTGTCAGGTGGAGGAATAATTATTTTGCACGTAATAAGGAGGCACTTCCTTGCGGCTATCGTGGACCCAACTGTCAGCCTCTCCACGTACAGTACTCTTTTGATGGAAGTCGGTCATTGACCACATTGACCATGCCGCGCCGAGAGCACCACAACGAGCCCTAGGAAGGGGACGATGCGGAGCCGGGGAAGACGCGACAGTAGATGCCCACGCGAAGAAGAGTACGAGGGTTCACTGGTTTGGCTGTGGTGTGAGACTGCCGTCGCCACAGAATAACAGGGGGTGTGGGTGAGTGGAGGGATGGCCTGGCCAGCGATGGGAGTAGTAGGGGCGGTGAGGCCTCCGTGGCAGCACAGCCGGCCATGTGAGGCAGGAGCAGGCGGCATGACCGATGCTACTTTGGGCGGCTGGAGAAAGAAGACCAGAGGTTGAAGAAGCACTACGATCGTTGGATGGATATCATACGGTCACTGAAGCTAGAATCATGCATATTGACTAAATTGACAAGGGAGAATTGCATTTTTACCCCTAGTTGGTTCCTACCCACGGGTTTTGCCCTTACTTTTCGAGCTTGCTCAGTTTTGTCCTTAGTTTTTCCATCGAGGTCCCTCAGATGCCCTTTGACTGTTTGCCCAAACTTTAAAAATTCATAACTAAATCATACAAACTCAGAAAAATGCAAATAAGATATCAGAATGTTCAGATAAACATTACCTTTATGGGCATATCATTTGCATTCAGGAAAAAAGCATTGTTTAAACTACCCGAGGTAATTAATATTATTAACATTATTAAAATAAATAGGTATAAACAATATTTTTTTCATGAATAAAAATTACATGCAAATGTAGGTGATGTTTTCTAAACATCCTGATAACTTATTTGCATTTTTATGAGTTTGTATCACCTTGTTATGAATGTTTTAACAACTTTGACCATTGTTTGGAAACTTCATAACAAGTTGATACGAACTCAGGAAAATGCAAATAAGGTATCAGGATGTTCAAAAGACATCACCTACATTTGCATATATTTTTTATTCATGAAAAAAATATTTTTATATCTATTTATGTTTAATAATGTTAATAAGATTCATTACCTCAGGTAGTTTAAATAATGCTTTTATCCTGAATGCAAATGATATGCCCATAAAGGTAATGTTTATCTGAACATTTTGATATCTTATTTGCATTTTTCTGAGTTCATACGAATTAGTTATGAATTTTCAAAGTTTTGGTCAAACGGTCAAAGGGCATTCGAGGGACCTTGATGGAAAAAGTAAGGGCAAAACTGAGCAAGCTCGAAAAGTAAGGGCAAAACCCGTGGGTAGGAACCAACTAGGGGTAAAAATGCAATTGTCCCAATTGACAAAGCCCTCTGTCCCCATCAACTTAGTAGGCCCACAAGTCAGCCTCCCACTATACTGGGTCCTAGATAGCAGGGGGAGTATTCATTTTTTTGTGCGTAATAAGGAGGCACTTCCTTGCGTGCGAAGATATAGTTGGTGGGTCTGAGCTGTCAGCGGTAGGAACATTTTATTCGCGAAATACAGAGGCCCTTTCGGTGGGTCCTAGATGTCAGGTGGAGGAATCACTACTTTGCGCGTAATAAGGAGGCATTTCCTTCTGTGCGGCCGTGGACCCAGCTGTCAGCCTCTCCACATACAGTCTACTTCAGATGCATGTCGGTCGTTGACCATGTTGACCACGCTGTGCCGAGAGCACCAGAGCGATGGACGACGGTGAGGCCTAGGAAGGGAACGACACAGAGCCAGGGAAGACTCGGCAGTTGTTACCCACGCGGAGGGGAGTACGACTGTATGAGGGTTTACTGGTTCGTCTGCCATCGCCAGAGAATAATAGAAGGTGTGGGTGAGTAGAGGGATGGCTAGGCCAGCGATGGGAGTACGGTGGGACGGTGAGGCATGTGCGGCAGCATAGCCGGCCACGGGAGGAGGGAGCAGGCAGTCCCACCGGCGCTTGTTTGAGCAGCTGGAGCGGGAAGAGCAGAGATTGAAGAAGCACAACAGTCGTTGGATGGACCACTACAAAAAAATACACTTCCGTGATGATACGTGTTTGTCACAGTAGGTCGCGTTTTTTGTCATGCATGTACATCCATGACAAATGTATGACAGAATTAAGATAGTCATACATGTGCTGTCGTAGAAGTGTTCCATGACATTACCAAAATTATCATCATGGAAGTGTCCACTTCCATGACGATAAATCGCGCGTCACAGAAGTGCTTTCATCAAGGGTGACCGACACGTGGCATCCACCGTAATGGAATGTCGTTAAGCTATCGGGTCGGGTTTTGGATCCGATAACCCGATAATATCCCCGACCAATGGGGATTTTCCACGTGTAAAATCATCATTGGCTGGAGGAAACACGTGTCGGCTCACCGTTGGGACAGATGCCATCCGCTCATTGGACCGAAGGCGCCTATGATACGGCGACATGTGGCACAGCCCAACAGAAGCCCATTCCTGTGAAAAGGTGGCAGGCTGGCCCACGGAAAGCCTGTTAACGACCTGTTCGCATATAGCCCATTTACAGCCCGCTAACCCAGGGCCCATTACGCCCTATCCCAATGAGGCCCAGTAGCGTCATCTGGGCCGTCCAATATGATTCAGCCCATTTAAACTTTCGGCCCATGTGTGGCCCATGACTTCTTTCGGCCCATATGAGGACCTTTGTAACTCTTGGCCCATTAATGGCCTGTGGTGAAACTGGCCCGTAATGAACAGTGTATCACTTTATACCCATTAACGGCCCGTTATTGCATTGGGCCATTTCCAGCCCAAGTTATCTTTCGGCCTTCTTAGGGCCCATTGATTCTTTGGCTCACTTGCAACATTCAGTTACATACGGCCCGTTACTGTCATTTTCTGCTTATGGGCCAAATTCAGCCTGTCGTTACAGTCGGCCCGTTTGTGGACCGTTAATACGTTGGGCCGTTTTCATGTCAAAAAAAACCCGTTGGGCTGTTTTCATAGAGTTATCAAATACGACCTATTAACGGCCCGTTATGGTCCACGAATAGTATGGCCCATGATTGGCAAAATGATGATACGCCCCGTAGAAGGCCCATGGATCTTACGGCCCGTATGAGGCCCATGGAAAGTACGGCCCATAGAAGGCCCATGGATCGTATGGCCCGTAAAAGGCACATGGACCCTACGACCCATAGAAGGCCCATTGATCCCTAAGGCCCGTATAGAAGAAGGCCGATGGATCCTACGGCCCATATAGAAGGCCAATGGTCCTACGGCCGAACGAAGGCCCATGGATCATACGTCCTGCAGGAGGCCCATCAGTCCATGTGTTGCCATGATTATTTTGGCCTAGTTACCAAAAATAGGCTATTATGGCCACTAGAAAAACACAGAAAAAGAACTGCAGTGACTACAAGCAAACAACTAAACAAGACAATAAGGAAATAAATAAGCAAGCAATTAAGGCTAGCCTATTACCGCTATTACACATATTACATCCACTGGGCATCAAAGTTCGCCACCAGTGCAAATATAGGGAACAAAGCAGCATATTACATACACTGGCCGTCAAAATTGGCCACCAGTGCAAATAAACGCGGCAGCAAAACAAGAGCATAACTGAAACAACTTCAGAAGAGCTCAAGAAACATTATCCTGGGTATCCACCATGCTGGCAATAAGCTTAGCAAGCTGATTAGCTTTGTCCTGTTTGGCGCTAAAATCCTCCAACGCTTGCTGTTGCACCAGAAAGTATGCATCTGAATGCTCCAGGGACTTCCACAGTCCTTCCGCTTCTTGTCGCAGCACAACTGATCGATGTCTTTCAGCTTGTAATTGAGACTCAAGAAACCGAACTGATTCAGACAGTGAGTTTGAATAGCTTGTGCAAGTGGTAGTGGCCAGTAACTCGAACACTAAACCAAGACATGACTTTGGGGTTGTCTCGCTGTCTTCAAGATAGTCTTCCTTAGCTGTTTTATCAGCTTTGTTGGAGACCAACAAGGATGTGTCACTATCCTGAACCTTATCTGCATTACTTCCTTTACCATTGCTTAATAAGGCACTCTTCCCCAATATTCTGTCAGCATTCTAAAAGAAGAAACAAGCAGACACATAACAAGTTTAGCATGTACTAGTATATGAAACTCATTTCGGTGAACCAGTTCATTAGTAAGGTGGACAGGATTAAACTACCAAGTCTTCTATTGCCAAGTACTAGTACATAATAAAAGCATCAAACAAACATATATCTATGTCCTATGGTCACTGCATTGTCTTGCCAAATCAAAATAGAGACACAGTTCAAATCATATCAGTTCAAGACAAAGCAGCAGTGAAAGAATACAAAGCGTGGGAAACTACACGGCACAACAAGTTTCAGATGGGTACCACGGGTCTACATGTACAACAACACTATTGGCTCTGTTGTGATGCTAGTAATGTGCATGATATGAAGGTCAACTATATACACAATTGAAATTGAAATCAAAAGACATATTGATAAGAGCAAACCTGTTAAAGAAACATGCATGAAAATACCTGCTGTGCCATTGGAGTTTCGATTGGATTCTTCAATTTAAAAATAAGTTTGTATCAGTAAATACAGTGATACAAGAGCAAAGCAATCATAGTTAAAAAAGGCGCGCCTAAGCAAGCGCTTAAGCGTGCCTAGGCTCTAGGCGTTGGCAAAACGCATTGCGCATAACTACGCTCAATCTGTGCATAACTGCACATAAGCATGCACTTTGGTCAGTAAAGTGCAAGGCGGTGGCAAAATGCACAATTAACGCCTAGCGCTTTTTTGAACTATGATAGCAATGGAATCTTAAATTAGAACAGTTGTTCTTCAGGTTTAGGCACTTGTTCTACATGAACAGAGTATAGTAAGATGCAAGAATATAATACTTAAAAATAGAAAATGAGCTCATAGACCTTACCACATTCTTGGTTTGGGACCAGTACAGAACAAGGCGTTCCCAGTCATTGTCCAGTAAATGTGTCTCAGGAGAACGTAAGGGAATTTGATGAGTTTCTTTTCTGGTGAAGTACGTTTTCTTCAGGTAATTCCAGTACTGCCACCAAGCATTCTTGAAGATAGCTGAGGTATTAGCACAGGTTACCTCATCCTGAGTTTCCAAATCGGTCCTTCTCTATAGAGAAAAATGGGAAAATTTGCTGTATTATAACCATCATGGAGGTAGGATGTATGGGATGAAGCAAAGTAATTGCCATGAATAACATTACTTACACATTACTCCTGGACAAACACCTGCAACTGGCATTTTCCTTCATCTTCAGTATAATATTTCCAAGATGGGAAGATACGCACATACGATTTAACAACATCAAATGCGATAGATGCTAAACGACGACTGGCTGGTTGTGCTTCCTCCACAGGAATAGGCATACTAACTGGTGGAGTTGGGGTTCGCCGTGATAGTACTGGCCCTTTGGGCACTGGAGCTGCCTTACTAACTGCTCTTGTTTGGGAGCTCTATGGTGGAGATGGTGCCGTGTCAACAGGAACTGGGTTACTATCGGCTGGGGTTGGGGTTAGATTGGGTGAAGCTCGTTCTTTGTCCATCGCAGTAGGGGTACAATCTGCGAGAGTTTGGGTTATGTGTGGTAGGGCTGGTTCTTGTGCATGTACAACCGGGGTGCTATCTCCACCAAGAGGTAGCACTGTTTTATTTGAAGACCGTATTTTTATTCCGCTAGATACTGGCATCACCCGCTCCAATTCAAATGGCTGATAAACAGGAAACATAGTTGAATGTACAGACATTGTATGACAGATAGATGCAATAGATAGTGTGGAAAAAACAGGGCATGAAATAGTTGACATGTATATTGTTTCACTAAAACGGATAGCATGACATAATTTCACATATATGATGTCTATCTAAATTGGATAGCATAGCAAAACATAATTCAAAGATATGATGAATAACTAAACAGGATCGCATGACATAACTCACCTACATGTTATCTAAGTAATCAGGATCGCATCATTTAATTCACATATGTGATTTATATGCTAAACAGAGGGTATTCGATATGATGTCTGAACTAAGAACATGGTGTTGAATATTGTGTATATGATGTCTAAACTATGCAATGCAAGACACCGTATGCATGATATGAGCAGTATAACCATGCCAAATTAGAGCATACACCTCAGTAGGGGAATAGGACTGGTCATCTGTCTCTGAATCCATCTCTAAGGAGCTATCGGGACCCAACAAGAGATCTGCTTCGACAGGTAGCACTGTCTGCTCTGAAGGCCTTGTTTTCACTCCAGATTTTTCCATCTCCCACCCAAATGGCTGATTCACAGGAAGAGTAGTTTAATGTACAAACATTGTCAACAAAGGGAAATGTAATGAAGAAAAGGATGGGCAAGATATCATTCAAATATATGATGCCTGGTTAAACAGGATGGCATTGCACGTTTCATATATATTATGGCTGGCTAAAAGACATGAGACTGCATAATTCCCATATATGATATAGAAACTAAACATGTGGCATTACAGAACATGTCTAAACGAAGCAGATGACATATATGATGTCAAAAGTAGGTACTGCAAGGCAACATATGCATGATATGACTAACATCATCATGCCAAGGTAGAGCAAACACCTTGGGGGGTAAATAGGAGTGGTCAGCGGCGTCTGAATCCGCCTCAGAACAGATATCTTCCTCTGGATTACAATCTAGAGACGGGTGGGGAGGGTTTGCCATTGAACCCACCATGGAGCGATGTCTGCATGACATTGTATTGCCGCGCAAAACTCTTCTCTTTTTCTCTACATGTTCAGCATGACTGTGTACAATATCTGACATGCATATGAAAAAATATGGTGAGATTATGTAAGGAGAGCATGCAGAAATTTAGAGTGATGGTAACAACCAGTGGATGGATCAAAAAATAATGATAACAGGCTGATGATTGCTTTAAATTAATAAAAAGACAGATGATGATTGCTTTACTATTTGTTTCCCACCCAAGATGAACATCATAGGCATACCCTAGGTGAACCAGATATTAGACAGACATACTATTCATTGCTGCCATGATATGTGCCCCACAACTAATTTAGAACTCAAGTTTGACCTGAGTTGGGAGTACAAGAGCTGAACAGGATGATAAAGTAGCGGGTAAGTTTAAGCAATGCATAACATAAGCAGAAACAAAAGAGTGTGACCTCTCTTGTGGACCCATGTACTCCTCAGGTTCATCTGCTGAGTCGATGATGGTGATGCCGTTGGGGTGGGTGCCGGCGGCAGGGAAGGAGATCTGAGGTGGCGAAAGACGGTCAGGAGTCGTGATGTCTAGTTTGGTGGATGCTTCTGTCGATGGAGCAGCTCAGGTGAGGTGGACGACGTCGCAGCAGGAGCAGGACAAACCACACAAAGTTCCCTTCGACACGTACCTGTAACTGAAGTAATTCTGTAAGGGCTCATTTGGCTTGCATGATTCTTAAAACGCAGGGATAGGAAAAACACCGAAATAGGATAGGAAAATGCACATGGTAAACAGAGCATTTGTAAACACAGGATTTCTGTCAACTTGGGTGCTTGGTTTACAGGAATTGGAAGAGCAGAGGAATGCAAAGAAACATGGACAAAATAAAGAGAAACCATATGAAAGCATGTACAGTTAGAATGTTATTCTGGCACTAATGCACTTGGTCTTGTTTTCATGCATAGGATTTTGAAAAGTAGGTCCAGGTGGATGTTTTGCTTCATTCCTTTCAAAAAATGCATGAATAATTGAATAGTAGAGTGCCATTGGAAAATTCCCTATTGCTATGTTTTTCCGTTGAACCAAAATAGCCCTAATGGATCGACGTGAATGTATAGTAATAAGTGATGCAACAAGTGTACAACCTCTTTGTCGTAGCTGTGTCGACCTCGGCATCATTGGGTTGGTCGCTGAAGCAGTTGAGGCAGAGGTGGGTGTCAGAGGTGTGGAGGAATATCAGAGGAATCTGTAGACGGCGTCCAGGGCAATGCTCTGTTGTGATGGATCGTTCTGTCGTTGGAGCAGCTCCGGTGAGCCGTAAGACATCAAGGCTGAAGCAGCACAAGACCGACATCGTCAGTCTCAAGTGGGATTCTAATAGCATCTCCAATAGATGATGTAAAATGGATGTAAAATTAACATCACCAAAAACCACCTGACTACAAAAGATGAGGTAAAAACTGTTGACTCTGAACTTAACTGTCGAAACTGAAATTCACTGTGGAATCTGAATGCTACTGTCGAAACTGAATGCAATGGTAGCAGAGAGGCACTTGACATGTAGTTTAGGGAGGGCCTGCAATTCATCTTCAACCTGCACCCCCCTGAGCCGCCAGCCACCACCGGTCGAACCGCCGGCCCCAGCGCCGCCTCGCCGCCCCAAAACAACTCGCCACCGCCGCCTCGGCCAGCCCTCTAGGCCCCCCGCCCCCCACCCTGAACCCTAAGATAGATAGTGGGGTACCTCTCCGGCGAGCCCCCGTCCCCACTGCGGGTGGTTCTTCCTTAACTCCGGCGAGCCCCCCCAACCCCTGAAAATCGACTGACCCAAAAGTCGATTCAGTCGACTAAAGTGGGGCTTAATCGGAGTAGAGCAGCAACACGAGCGAGGGGGAGAGCAGCATCAGCAGCTGGGCGAGCGAGCGATCGAGCGAGAGCTGGAGCAGCAGCAGCAGCTGGGCGAGCGAGCGATCGAGCGAGAGCCGGAGCAGCAGCAGCAGATCCGTATGGTATGGCCGCCGCCGCTGAAGGGGCCTCGCACTGGGGGGGAGCTGCCATGGAGATGTCGCCCGCGGCGCCGGCTTCAAGGTAGCCGCTCCATGGGGGTGCAGGATGGAGCACCGTCGGCGTCGGGAGGTTGAGCTAAGGAGAAGGTGCGATGCGATGAGTGTACAACCTCTTTGGTGGCACCTAGTAGGCCTCGGCTTCGTCCAAGGAGTCGGTGAGGATGCTGCGGTTCCGGTGGAGCAGGTTAAGGTAGTGCTGTGGGGATGGAGCAGCCGCGATAGACGAGGCGATCATCGAAGCATCTCCTTGGAGGTGGAGGACGGGACGATTGAACCGGCTGGACGGCGAGATGGACGACAGATCTTCATCCAGGGAGGTGGACGAGGGACGTCGAGCTGTTGCGGTGGACGATGTCGTTGGGGAAGAGGCTCCGGCTGGGCAGTGGTGACGTGGCGGACGGAGGAGGGTGGGGTTTCGCGGCTGGAGCAGAGAGGTTATGGCGGCCTGGGATTTCGAATGGCGAAAAGGGGGCGATGGGAGGGGGTGAAGCATGACTTAGGGACGCACTTGTCCAAAATGTAGGGTGTGTTACAAAAGTACCCCCCACCGATTTGAACTAGCGGCCCTTTCGGCTCAGGGTTAGAAGGGGGATTTCACGTGTCGGGATTTGGCAGCTGGAGGGAGTTTTCGCGCGCGTTGTAATTTCGGGATAGCAAGGCGCGGGTTGTGAAGGCGCCAGTTCTGGGAGCACGATATCTGAATTTTCGGGATATAACAAGACACGGGTTGAATTTTAGGGACAAGCCTAACATGTAGTAATGTTGTACTTGTACGTACCAAATCAATTCGCACTTCCCTCAACCAAAAATAAAACGATAAAAATAAAACTATTCACACCTCACAAAGAGAGAGTCTTGCCCCATTTTACTATACAAATGCTATTCAAAGCTACTCCCTCCTTCCATCTATATAGGGCCTAATGTGTTTTTCGAAAGAAATTTGACCAAATATTAGAGCAATGATATATGACATGCAACTTACACAGAGCACACTGTTAACTTCGTCTGTGAAAGGTTCTTTCAATGATATAATTTTCACATTGTGCATGTCATGTACTATTAATCTTGTCAATAGTCAAAGGCGGTCTTAAAAATCTCATTACGCCCTATATAGATGGAAGGAGGGAGTATGAATCCATGTTATGTCCTATTTAATTTTTTCGCTTGCTGTATAATGCATGTAACCTACTCATACCAACATTTTAGTGTATTCCAAATGTCTATACTACCGCTGCAATTCAAACTAAATTTGAATTCGTTTCTCTATTTCAATAAGAATCTACAATCATGATTGTTGCCAACTTCAACCATCATAGTTTCCTTGTTATCCGCCAGATATAAATCGGACGGCCTATAATGCAGGATGGCAGGCACACCATCATCAACAATTCCTTTTTTTATAAGAGTAGAGATAAAATGTATTAAATGTAGTATAACATGTTCATAAACTCACCATGTGTATCACCGTTATATATATTCACACATGTGTCAGTTTAAAACACAATGATAAATTGTTCAAATATTCGAATTCACTTTTTATAATGAAGTATATATGATCTCTATTCGTCTTTTACACCCACACAACCCTCTTATCTTTGTAGCTAGCGCTAACTTTCTCTTGTGCATGCACACGCCCGCATCCCTCTCACCCTCCCTCAGCATTCTCTAGCTCCATAGCGCAAATTCGTCTTTTCACTTTAGGTCATTCACCCACGGTGTGTGTAGGCCCCCCAGCTCCTTCTTTACGCCACACATTGATCGATATGCCTCTCTAGCCAGGTGTGCCTAGCACAAATACAAGCTTACCCTCTTCTCTTATCATCGTCCATGCCTCACTCCCACCACTCTTTTCATCGTTCTCGTACTCGCACACTCCTCCCCGCTCGATATAGTATGCCTCTCGTACCACCTCCTACATGCATCCCTCTATCTCTATCCTCCTCCTCGTGCCTCGTTTGCTTTTAACACACACATGCATGTATACCGATCGATCTCCCAACATATATCTGGATCGACTTTAACTACCCTCCCCCATCGATCGACGTACCTCACAAGTTATGTCTCTCCTTTCTCTAAAAAAGGGCGATTGATCTTCCTATGTAGTTATGTCTGCTTACCACAGCCACATCGTCCCCCCTCATCATTCGTGCATGCCTCCTGACCCGTCTCTCACACGCACGTGCACAGACAACAAGCAACCATCTCCTCTCTTATTGATATTGCGGGCGTGCCCTCCATTTGTCTAGCAAGCCTATCCCACCATTTGTTAGAAGCAACTCGACTACCACCCCCTCCAACACTCTAGCTTTGTCTCTCTCCCAACCTTATTCCTCTCCTGCACATATGCATGGATGCCGATCGATCTCCCTTAATACATGAGGCAGATCGATCCCCTTAATACATGAGGTAGGCCTCTCTCCTCCTCCACACATATACCAGCCATTGTACCTCTATAGTTAATTGGGCCTCCCTCTTCCCCCACCACACACCGATAGTCGAGCGCTGCAGGTAGGTATCCATGCCACAGAGACAAACTGCACATGTCCCCTCTCACGTTCCAGTAGGCCAGCCACTCTATATCTTTGACGTGGGCACACACAAATTCGATGGCACTCTTTATCGATCGCGCGCGCACACACACACACACACATCATCCCTCTTTTCGATTCTATGGACACCTCAAGCTGGTGATACCTCCTCTCTCTTCTCGTGGATCGCCCCCTCTATATATATGTTATATCTAGGACTCTATTTCACACACATTGCATATGTTACATTTTTTGATTGCCCCCCCAAAAAAACTCTCAAGAACCCACACACTATATCTCTCTAGGTTTGTATCTCTCTCACACAACCCCACGTAGGTGGTGTACATATAAAAGAAGAGAATAGGTGCACCGTGCACGTACTCACGCTTCGTGCCCAGCCACACCCGTGCGGGTACACGGTGGAGCTCATTTCTTTACGAAATGGCAGCCCACGTGCTAATTTGAACGACTGTAGCGGTTGTTTACCTAGGGATGTCGTGTACCACGCCTCCACGAAACAAAGTTCGACTTGACGCATTGCCGCATTATTTTTAAATAAAGTTATAGCGCTCAATGGCACGTACATAGAATATAAAATGATTTTTATGGAGAAAAAGGTAGTCCGCTCACTATATACAATGGAGCCTTGCGTTCCTGGTTTGTCGCTCTTCAGAGTATCTCACACAAGGTTGCGGTGGCCTCTCTCTCTCTCTCACCGTTGGTCACCGATCCGGCCGCATCCCGTCCGCCGGGGGAAAGGGAGTGCGGTGGCCTCTCTCTCTCTCACCGTTGGTCACTGATCCGGCCGCATCCCGTCAGTCGAGGGAAAGGGAGTGCGGTGGCCTCTCTCTCTCTCACCGTTGGTCACTGATCCGGCCGCATCCCGTCAGCCGGGGGAAAGGGAGTGCGGTGGCCTCTCTCTCTCTCTCTCTCACCATTGGTCACTGATCCGGCCACATCCCGTCCGCCGGGGGAAAGGGAGTAAGTGCATCGTTTCTCCGTTCGACGGCGCCGAGGTAGCACGTTCCGATCTGTGGTAGACGCCGTTCTCTCTGACCAAGCTCCGGCGCGGCAGGGCCTACGCCACCTGCTCGCAGATTCCGCCCGCCGCCGCTCACCTAGTTACATCCCGACGACCTCCAGGTATCCCCTCCGGCCTTGCTCCACTGCCCGTCTTCCCACGTCGCTGCATGTGGATCTTCCATAGTTCTTTGCCCAAAACGTAGCTCGTCCAGCGTACTTTCCGTATTGCATTCTCGTCCTCACACCGTTTTAGACAAACACAACCGTGTTGTTATCTTCCCTTAGGGCAAGGAATATGCTTCTTTTTCGTCATCGCATGTGTCATCAACTGTTATTGGCCAGTAATTGTTTCCTTTCTACCTCTTCCCTTATTCACCTCGTTGCTATTGCGACCTTTTGGTGAACTGCACAAATCACTTTGTTCTTAAGAGTGTTTTGTGCAGTTGTACTAAAATGTCACACGGGCAACATCTCTACATTTCAGTGCGACTGCACAAAGGGAGATTGGTTTTGCTCTATCCTCCTCATCCAACTCCGAGCCTAATCTTCTCCAACTAGTTAGTCTTAAGAGAGACTGCAAAGGTGACCGGCTTCTATTTGTATGTGTATTGTTTCATCAGCAGTCCTCTATTATTGTAATCACACTTAATATCTTTGGAACAGGGACACTCAGCTCTATTTTAGTGGAAATACACAAAATGATCGAAATGTTGCATGCTCCAGACAGCTACTCCCTCCGTTCAGAATTACTTGTCTCGGAAATAGATGTATCTAGACGTATTTTAGTTCTAGATACATTCATTTCTGAGACAAGTAATTCCGAACGGAGGGAGTACTTTTTTCCCCAACATGCCTTGTTGATTCAGACAGAGCTGGGGGGACATTGCTGCCAATGAAAGCATGGATCAATTTTAATTTAACACCTTCTCACAACTCTATTTTCAGTTGTGATGTAATTATTAGCTCTGATCTGCTAATAATTGACATGCATTAGCAAGGGAGTTAGTTTTTTATTGTTTCTGAAAGAGCATCGATGGCAAGACACGCGAAACAAAAGCTGAAAGCTCACACCATTGTACAATTTCATGTCGCTGGAAAATTATTTGTATAGTACGTCAATTATGTAAACAAATGATGGAAGCTTGATAGCATTGCCAGAAGCCTCTTCATCATCCGGGTCCATGTGCCATGCACAAAATTATACTCCTTCGTTCCTAAATATTTGTCTTTTTACAAATTTCAAACGGGCATATTTTATAGTGTAGATTCACTCATTTTGCTTCGTATGTGTACTCCCTCCGTTCCTAAATATCCTATTCGTCTTTCTAGAGATTTCAACAAGTGACTACGTACGGAGCAAAATGAGTGAATTTACACTCTAAAATATGTCTATATACATCCGTATGTGCCAGTCCATTTGAAATCTCTAAAAAGACAAATATTTGAGTAGTCACTCGTTGAAATCTCTAGAAAGACAAATACTCCAGAGTATATTTAAGAACCTAGGGGGTAGTGCACAACCGCATGGGAGACTCAGCCCGGTCGTTGCACCGCACTAATAGTGAGTAATGAGCAGTCAAATCATAAGCCCCACCTTTCCCACTGTAAGTTGCTCTGAAGAAGCAACCATCAATACGCTCTCCTTTGAATCCGCTCATACTACTCCATCCGTCACTGTTTATACAGCGCGCTTCAGAAAAAAGAAAACGAATCTGTGGGACCAAGGCGACTAGCGATCGGCCTGAAAAATAGCATTGGTAGTTAGGCTGGTTGTAATGCGGAGTATCATATACTAGTATCATGCATATGATACTAGTGTATGATACTACCTTCCTATGCATAGTATCATATATTAGTATCATGTTGAACTCTATTTATTGCCATGCATGACACAAAGTAGCATAACATTTACTATGATACGGTATCATGATATGATACTACACCCTCTTTTTCTTCATCTAATGCTATGACACATCATCAATTGCCTAGTTGGCATGCATGATACTAGCTATGATACTATCATTACGACCAGCCTTATAGCACGACGTCTATTACTAGAGGAATAATGCGTACACACATGCATGCAGTGCTTCCACCCCGGCTACACACATGCATGCACGTACTCCACTCCGTAGTAGTACAGAGTACATGGAGAGAAAATTGTGGACTTGATTACGGTTACGACGCCCTAATTAATTGAGCATTAAACCAAATGCATCTAAAGTCTCTCTGGTGCTGGAAATGCATTGAGAGAAATGCATCATAATGAAGCGCACCCGGTAAACTGTGACGGAGGGAGGAGTAGTATGAAGGTGCAAAACCAAGTACGCGTATGGCCAGTCGGTCAAAGCACCTCCTCTTGGCATATCACTGACATGTGGGACAGGAGTGTGAGCAAACCAATCTCAATTGACGGCAAAGAGCCAACCCGCCGTTCCTTGAGAGAGACGAGGAGCTAGAACACACAGACGGGCTCGCACGGAGGCCAAGATATATTCGAGCATGGTTGGTTGATCGATATCATTCATTACATGTTGGGCTGCCGTTTTCCGCCCTTCTCCAGAATAAACATGTACTTTATCAGAGATAAAAAATAAGAGTACAGACACTCCACCATGCGGTTCTAGTAGTAGTACTACTCGTACTACTGCGCTTGGCTCTTCGCCTCTTCATGAAGACGAACAATGATGGTACTCCGCATGTTGGGTACTATAGTGTATGCCTCTGACAATCCGACACCGAATGGACTGATGCATGTCCACCGAGGGTAGGTTGCATTACTCAAAAGGCGTAAGCGAGCTTCACCTTGTCCTGCAGGCTTCTCCTCGTTCTGCGAGTTGACGGGACACACCAAAAAGTAGTGCTAGTCCATACTCCCTCCTTTCCGGTTAATATGGCTTAATCTTTTTTGCGGGTAAATGAGAGAGCTTTATTCATATATAAGCCTTCTTAGGACGATCAGCCAAGACACTGGTCACTATGAAGCGAGGTACCCCGCAAAAAAAGAAGTAGGAAGCGAGGTGTTTCATCAAGCCAGCTCTCGGCCACATTCAAAGTGCAGCAAGCACGGTTCGCACGAAGATGCGCCGCAAGGTTTGCTGACCTGTTTACATGCTGAATAACAAAAAAAGAGGAAATATTACCTAGCGCTACTATTTGTAACATGATATGAGCCAGAATTAAGCGAGAATTGTGGCGAGTGTTCCATGCAATCAACTTCCATTATCACATGCGAGAACCCTCGAAGAGAACCAAATGTGTTGAAGATTGCTTTATCACATTTTAAAATTATAATAAGAGTGCAGACGCTCCTCCATCCGGTTCCTAGTACTCCCTCCGGTCCTTTTTGGTTTGCGCCTAAGAAAATTCAGTTTTTCCCTCAAAGCTCCGCGCCTTAGCTTCTTTACCCCGCTCTTTCCACTGGTACCCCTCCCATTTGTTCCGCTTTGACTGCATGTGCAGCCGTAGTAACTCCCAACTCTCTCTCCCATACCAATCGCCCCTTCCCAAGGCGTGCACATGTAGATAGAGTGACACACATGTAGGCATGGAAGAGTGAGACGCATGCAGACTTGAAAGAGAGAGAGATGCATGCAGCGCGAGAATTCCGGTGTGGGGCAGGCTCAACCAATGGTATGCATGCCTAGAAAAACTAACCCCAGCCTCTCTCGGTAGCACATCAGGGATAGAACTGTCCAATTTCAAACGAAACAACCGCTCCTTAGTATCCTGGCTTCACCTTGGACGCAAACAAAAGAGGACCGGAGGGAGTACTAGTATGTACCTTTATAGACTATATTAGTATTACTAGTACTAGTAAACTTTGCGCTTGGTTGTTCGCCTATTCGGGAAGTTGAACAATATTAGCACTAGTAGTATAGTGTATGCTTCTGGCAATCTGACACCGAATTAACTGTTGCACGTCCACCGCTTGAGCGAGGGAGAGCTTGCATTAGTCAAAAGTTTCTCCTTGTCCTGCGAGCCACCGCGTGCAAGTAATGCTAGTCCATACTGCCTCCTCTCCGGTTAATATGGATTAATTTCAAACGAGATAAATACACTGTCTGTCATTGTATATTTGTAAAAATACGGTTAGTGGACTTCATAATACACTCATTGCACTCAATATATATATTTTCCGGTGTTTATATGGTCACTAGCTCACCCTGACTGAGTATGTGTGTGCATGCACGTGTAGGTTGAGCACTTAGCGTGACCGTGTGTGTTCCGTCGTGTGCTCGGACATGCATGCATTAGGGCGTCGCGTGCATTTTTGCGTCCATGTGTACGTGTGACTGTTGCATACACGTAGGGGGAGTACGTGTAGGGGCCACTAAGGAGCAGTCAAATCACACAGTAAGTTAGTCGGAAGAAGCAACCATCATTTCACTCTTGAATGACACGTACGCAATATAAAGTGGTTGATATGGAGAGAAAAAGAAAACCACTATATATACATTAGCAGGAGCCTAAGCTACAAGCCTGCTTGCTAAAGTTGCTCTCTTCACAAGCATAGAACGACAGGCTGATTCCGCAGCTGGGGGAAGGGAACAATGTTCTGCGTGGACGCGGTCGACATCGGCGAGGGAGAAAACCAACAGTCGGTGCGTCCCAATCGTGGGTCACCGCGGTATGGGCCGATGCCGCGTCCCAACCGCCCTTCTAGGTACAACCCAACATCCCAGGTAGTCCATCTTCCTTTTGCAGCCGGCTTGCTCCACTACCGTAGCTCCATCTCCATGTCGATCTTTCTCTACTTCTACCGGCTTCTACTTGTGATGAGTTTATGTCTCATGAACTAGTGCCAGTACTATTATTCTAATCACACTTCTTCAATATCTTTGCCATCAGGGATGCTCAGGTCGATTTTAGTGGAACTGCACAAAAGCATCGTATGATCCGAGGGTGCCAGTCGTCTTTCCTTCGACAGGTTCTACCTGGCCAGGGAATTAAATCATGTTTAGGGTTTAGGGTTTAAGTCGTAGTGACCCCATCAGTAGTTTTTCTTTCGTACACACTCTCACAACTTTTTTCTTTAGTTGTGAAGTAAATATTGGCTATGATCTGTGAATCATTGAGATGCATCAGCATGCGTGTTAGTTTTCCTTTGTATTTGATGAATGTTGTAACGGGGCAACCTTTTCGTTTTTTCGGAGAGAAAATGGAAATGGAGAGAAACCAACGTTTCGTTTTGTTGGATCACGCCATCGAGCAAAACCAACGTTTAAATCACGTCTGTCGTGTTCGTGTCTCACCCTCCTCCATGGCTCGACCCAACACGGTCGCTCAGCATGCCACTCACCGCAAACCGAGTATAGGATAACTTTCCCGCCTGCTTGTCGATGGATCGTGCCATTGAGTACTACTAGCACTAATGGAAGAGATTGACGAGTTGGGGGAGGATAGCTAGCTGTAGCACAGACTCCCAAGAACTTTTTACATGCATGTTGTAGCCGGCTATTGCGACCTTTGAACGCGGAGCAGCCGCGTGCACCCGGAAGCGGCGCGGGCGACGCTCTCTCGGCCGGCGCGCCGCTTCAATGCCAGTGCCAGTGAGAGGTCGCGTCCGCTCTGGCCAAGCATGAATGCGGCACTGACTGTTTCGGGCGGGAAGCACGCGCGGGTGATGAAGAGGGTTCGGGTTGGTCAGGACCGGCTGTGGCAGCGGTCCGGACGTGCGCAAACAAGAGATGATGTACGTTAATGTTGCTGCATATATAATTAACAACATAAATAATGTGCCAGTTGGACAAATATGAT
This sequence comes from Triticum aestivum, assembly GCF_018294505.1. Taxonomy (NCBI): domain Eukaryota; kingdom Viridiplantae; phylum Streptophyta; class Magnoliopsida; order Poales; family Poaceae; genus Triticum; species Triticum aestivum. Next base: position 577,463,882 of record NC_057813.1, on the reverse strand, counting down.
TGGAGATGGAGATGGAAATGGAATTTTACGTAAACATGGATATGCATGTCTATGTCTATGTGTGTGTGCGCGACGACTCTCGCGACCTGGAAGCGGGGCGTGTTTTTGATCGAGTTTTCTTTCTTGGTATGTTAGAAAATCAGTTTGTCCAATTTCACATCTAGATGTTATTTAAGGATATCACATCTAAGCTCCCACAAGTATATAATGTAGCAACAAGAAACAAAAAAAAAACTAGTACAAAAAAAATAGACCACAAACAGAGTGGACATCAACTTAGACATCTAGATGTGTCCTAGACAGACCCTTAAAAAATTGTCCTGATTTATGCCTTGGTGGATGTATACATGTTGTTTCGACAAAAAGTACATGGTGGTTGTGCGGTCATTGTCCATATGGTGGTATTACTATCACTGGTTAAATGAAGAAATGCTTTTTTTCTCGGGTATCCTGGTTTAGTTCCCATCAAGATAGGGTTTGCACTCTCCAAACGCTCGCTGCAATACATATATGTTACACGCTGGAGGCTCAGCGTTCATTTGCTAGGGTTTGCTATATTCACAGTCTCTCACGCTCACTTCACTAGATCTAAGCAAGACTGCGTTGGCCTCTTGTCTCTCTCTCCCCCCTCACAGCTGGTGAAGGAAGCGTCTGTATTCCGTCCCACCGGGAAGGGGAGGATGTGCAGCGTTAACTCTATCGCCTTCGGTGAGGGAGGCAATCCACTGCCGGCTGCGCTGTTCTCTTTCACCCAGCGCCTGTGCGGGAGGGCCACCGACCCCTTCTTCCTCGCTGCTGTACATAGTGTGGGCAGATCCTGCCTCCCGCTGCACACCTTGCCACATCCCGACGACCCTAAGGTATAAGTTTCTCTGAAACCGTCGTTGCTCTAGCTGCATGTGGATCTTTTTCGATCTGTAGTCGAATCTAGGTCTTCATTCAAAGAGGAAAGAAAGGTGCGGTGGGGTGGAGCATGAATCTAGGACGTGGTTCAATGAGGAAAGGAGGGAGGAAAAGTAGTATAGACTGGCTATCCAGCCGCTTTGTTGGTCGAAAAGGGAAAAGGGGGGTAACCCAGTACACACATCTGTAAGGAACCGATCTCTTTGTTGAAAAGGGAAAGAAACTGGCGAGGGGGGGGGGGTCGGGTAGTTTGTGCAGGACTGGATTTGCTGCCCTCACATAGGAAAAATGTTCAAAGAGAACAAATATGGGACCAACACAGATATGCTGCTTGGCTACATACTTTGCATCACCCATTTATACGTGTGGATGCACATGGTGCTAGCATGTCCCATACAACTATTTTGCTGTTGTTAATCTAAGAATGCCGCCGGAAAATTGAAGTAATGCCACTGTTAAAAGTAAATTACATTTTTTTAACAAATGTTGTTTCAAGAGAGTGTCTCTGTTAATATGAATCAATGCAACCGTTTTAGAAATGCTACTATCCTACTTTGTTTTCCATCCAAGATAAGTTAGATGCTTCTTTCTGTCACCGTTTGTTTCATCCTCCTTTATCGGCAAGTAATTGTTTCCTTTTTTGCCTATGTTAAAACAGGGGTATCGATTCAACTTGTTGCTATTGCGACATTTTGCTTCGCTACTCGAAAAACTTATGTTTTAAGAGTGTTTTGTGCAGTTCAACTTGAATGTCACACTGGTGACTTTGCTTAATTTTGGTGGAACTAAACAAAAGGAGATCCGAGATTTGTTTCCAGTGTTCCTGTCGAGTTGTTTCAAATCTTGGTCTCAACCACATGATATCTATTCAACTTGTTGCTATTGCAACATTTTGCTTCGCTACGCGAAACACTTTGCTTGATTTCAGTGCAACTGCACAAAAGGAGATTGGATTTCCTATTCGTGTTAGCTGATTCGTATTTTATCCTGGTGCTCTCATGAAAGGTCAGTACAGGCCTTCATCCACATGATTGTTCAGTGTGCTTTGAGATGTTGTGCTACCTGTATTGGTACTATTTTAAATAAATGTTGAATTGAAGCTATTGTATTGCTGTCTTTTCCCATTAAGTAGTGAACAAAAATGGGACCAACCCAGCCATGATGCTTGTTGCTTTGTTACAACAAACTCTGCATCACCCCCTTTATAAGTAGATGGAAGCACATATTGTTGTTGCGCCCACTCTCACCTGGAACTGTTTATGCTTTTCGTTAATCTAATGCCGCTGGTAAAATTAAGCAATGCCACTCTCAGAATTAATTAACTACTGAATCTTAGTTCAAAATTGCAACACTTGTTAGGAATGGTACTATCCTGCTTTGTAGTTCTTTCTACATGCTTAACCAAGGTATTGTTAAGATAATGTCTCTTTAAAAATGAATCAGTTGCATTGTTTTAGGAATGGTACTTTTCTGCTTTGTCGTTCTATATACATGTTGAAACAAGGCATTGTTAAGATAATGTCTCAGTCAATTTGAATGAATCACACTGATGGAGAATTGCTTCTCTCCTGCTTTGTTTCCCATTAAGACAAGTCATCAACCGTTATTTCTCAGTAATTGTTTCCCTTGTTACCTATTGTTGCTTACAGGGATATCAAAATTAAAGTTCGGTTTTATTCCGACTTCGCTTTTAGTTGAACTGCACAAAAGGAGCCAATGTGTCCAAGGCAAACTGCTGCGTTACTGGGTCCAGTTGATCATTCCACTTTGCAGAAAGAAGCAGTCACTGGCTGTGGTACATTACAGAAGGAATGACCGAGAAGCTTTACAGAGTTTATTAGACATCGGTGACATGACTAGTCTGCGAAGACCATTGGCAATTTAACAACACGTGGAGTGCCGTGGGCAAAAGGTGCCCAAACAAGTACAAGAAGCTACGACACGACACGATCATAGGCATTACATATTTTGAATGGGAAAAGCTTGTCAAAGTTTAATCATTGATGTTAGCAAGAAGACGTTAGTTTAATATATTGGAATTGGAAAACCTTGTCAAAATTTGCTCATTGATGTTAGCTAGAAGACATGCATTTGATATTTTTGAGTGGGACACCCTTGCTGTGAGCAGCGTCGAGTGTTTTTTCCTATCATGTGTTCAGTTTAGAAGTAAATAGTTACTCTGCTGAGATATTCCTGTGTTAAGAGTTTGTTCTGAATATTTTCTATGTAATGCCAGGCCTTGTGTTTGATTGCAAAGTTGAGCTTGGAATGTTGTGGCATGCGGCATCACGAGCTGTTCACCGTGCCTCATGAGAATAATGCTTCGTATTGTTTTGCATGTCGATCTAATGCCAGTGATTTGCTTGTTAAGAAGATCATCCTCTTCTGTTGTTTCCGTGTGTAAGAAGTTCATCGTATGATGTTTCATTCATAGCCTATACGACATGTTGGGTAGGTTAGACGTGAAACCATATGATCTTCCGACCAACTCATGATATTAGGCCGTGATTGGATCATCGTTTTCCAACCAAAACCGCTTGTAAAACTGACGCTAGTAAATTAAAGCAGATGGTCTCGAGCGAAGGCGCTTGGTTGGTCGATTTTGACTAGTAAAATCGGAAGTACTTCACACACGATAAAAACGCTGAACGACACTCGGACGATTGCTAATCCAGCCGTTAGCTGCTGTTTCAGCCTTGCCCATGGATGGCATGATACACACATCGTGCATGTATCGTCTGGTAATGTCGCCCATATAGCAGTGCTCGTAAAATATACACTGGTCTCTCAAATTACACGCGTAACCTGCCGGTTTTACTTACAGACCTCGGGCCTTCCGATGACGAGTAAATTACACTTGTATGTTAATACATGTTTGAAATAAACCAGAGCTCCCAAGCGCAGCCTTACCGTTTCATGCCGTCTCAGTTTCTCAAAGGTGCTCATAGGTGTTCGATGATCCTGGCTTCCTGAATGAGCAGCGGGCGCTGTATCAGACCTCCGTAGGGCCCACGAGGCTCTCTTCGTTGTCCTTCAAGTTGTTGCACTCGCCGTGGTGCTGAGCATTGTTAACATGGTCAACGAACATGAGGATTCAGGAGATGACTTTATTTTGACTGGATGACACTAGGGACCCACTAGGGCCATAGCCGTACGTACGCAAGTGCCTCCTTATTATGTACAACTATATTTTTTTTGCTTTCTCCTGGTTTCCTGACATCACGGTCCCACACGATTGTCAACCTATGTAGTCAATATAAATGAGAGAATTGCACAAGGTGCGGCTGACAGCTGGGACCAAGCAGCTCAAGCAGTATTTGTGTTTTTGAGGCGTGAGCACTGCAGAGTTTTTCCTGGCGATGATTTCGTTATTGTTCAGAGGAGAGCAGGGTATTAACTGGGCGGGCTATGGCCCGTCTAGCCCAGGCCAGATATCCAGCCCAGATACTGCTTTTTTCAAGATGAAAATGGCTATCCCAGCTATACGTCTTTTTGAGGAATACCCAGGCAAGGTCAACTTGTTATTCTCCGCCCCGCTGGGCTGCAAATCTTTCCTAGAAGGGATGCATTAGGCTTAACAGGAAAATGGGCTTTAAAAATAATAAATGGGATGTAATTATAAAAACTGGGCAGTAACTATAAAAAATGCACCAAACATGAAATTAGTTTATTAAATATTATTTATGGGTTTTAAAAATCTTAAATTTTCATTGTTGCATGCGCAATGTTTCGTTGGATTTTTACGTAATACAAATTTATATTTAATCTGACTAGAAATTTCGGGATAAAAATATTTCGGATCCCATCAAAATGTGGGAAATTTTATTGAATTTTGTCTTCAATGGTTGGTTGAAATTATTAATCGTTCTCCTAGCTAGAAAATGGGTTGTACTTTTAACAAACTGTAAATGGCTTGTTGTAAATTCCATTAAAATTCAAAAATGGGTTGTACATTCTTACAAAATGCAAATGGGCTATAAGTTCTCTGCCACACACTTGTGGGCCTACTAAGTGACACATCCCCTAAAAAAATAAGTTGACGCATATGCAAGGCTTTGTCAACTTACTATAGTCAACACACGGTTCTAGCAGCAGTGGCCGTTGGATATCTATCCAACGGATGTCGTGCTTCTTCTTCAATCTCGGATATTCTTAGCTTCGGCCGCCCAAAAAATGATTCCTCCCCCTGACATCTGGGGCGCACCGTTTCGGAGGCTGACCTATGGCCCTACTAAGTTGGATCGTACCAAGGGCTTTGTCAACTTAGTCAATATAAATGATTCTAGCTTCAGTGACCGTACGATGTCCATCCAACGGCCGTAGTGCTTCTTCAACCTCTGGTCTTCTTGGTCCAGTGGCCCAAAGCAGCGCCGGTCGTGCCGCCTGCTCCTGCCTCCCGTGGCCGGCTGTGCTACCGCGGAGGCCTCACCGACCCCATACTACTCCCACCGCTGGCCAGGCCATCCCTCCACTCACCGGCACCCCCTGTTATTCTGCGGCGATGGTAGCCTCACACCGCAGCCGAACCAGTGAACCCTCGTACTCCTCTCCGCGCGGGCTTCCGCTGTTGCGTCTTCCCCAGCTTCGCGTCGTCCCCTTCCTAGGCGTCACCGTCGTCCACCGCCCTGGTGCTCTCGGCGCGGCATGGTCAACGTGGTCAACGACCGGCTTCCATCGGAAGAGTACTGTACGTGGAGAGGCTGACAGCTGGGTCCACGGCAGCCGCAAGGAAGTGCCTCCTTATTACACGCAAAATAATTATTCCTCCACCTGACAGTAGGGACCCACCGGACGGGCCACCTTATTTCACGAAAAAAATGTTTCCCCCTTGACTGCTGGGACCCACCGGACGGGCCACCGTATTTCGCAAAAAAATGTTCCCCCTGCTATTAGCTCGGACCCACCGGAAGTGCCTCTTTATTACGCACAAAAAAAATGAATACTCCCCCTGCTAGTTGGGACTCACCTTGGTGGGAAGATGACTTGTGGGCCTACTAAGTTGACAGGGATGGAGGGCTTTGTTAACTTAGTCAATATGAACGATTCTAGCTCCAGTGATCGTACGATGTCCATCCAACGGCCGTAGTGCTTCTTCAACCTCTGGTCTTCTTGCTCCAGCCGCCCAAAGCAGCGCCGGTCGTGCCGCCTGCTCCTGCCTCCCGTGTCCGGCTGTGCTGCCGCGGAGGCCTCACCATCCCCTACTCTTCCCACCTTAGGCCAGGCCCTGCGGCGACAGCAGCCTCACACCGCAGCCGAACGAGTGAATACTCATACTCCTCTCCGCGTGGGCATCCACTGTCGCGTCTTCACCGGCTCCACGTTGTCCCCTTCCTAGGCCTCGCCGTCGTCCACCGCCCTGGTGCTCTCGGCGCTGTGTGGTCAACGTGGTCAAGGAACGACTTCCATCGGACGTGGACTGTACGTCGAGAGGCTGACAGCTGGGTCCACGGTCGCAGCAAGGAAGTGCCTCCTTATTACGCGGTAAATAATGATTCCTCCACCTGACAGCAGGGACCCACCGGACGGGCCACCGTATTTCGCTAAAAAACGTTTCCCTCCTGACTGCTGGGACCAACCAGCTACACCTTCGCACGCAAGGAAGTGCATCCGGGCAAAAAAAACCAAAACGATTCGCCCCCCTGGCTGCTGGGACCCACCAGCTACATCTTCGCAGGCAAGGAAGTGCCTGATAGTCGGGACCCACCAGGTCGAAGCGTACGTAGCATTGTCATTCTGGTCGCGAAAGTGTACGTACATACTGTTCGATGTAGAGGCACGCACGTGTCGTAGTAGAGGCGCGCACATGTTGTAGTAGAGGCGCGCACGTAGCATGTACACGTACGTACAACGACGAGGGTGCAAGAAAGAAAATATGGCCACGTACGTACATACGGGCAGGGTCTCGAACGCCTACTCGCGCATACGTACATGGCTGGGGTGAAACGGAGAAACAATGTCGTCGTCGTGTTCATGGGGAGCCAACCGGCTGGGTCAGAACGGAATGCGGGGTCGTGTTCATCGGGAGGGCTTGGACGGAACAAGCGATGGAAACGAGGCCTGGCATACCGCACAACGGAGGAAACGGACCTCCTACGTTCGGAACAGGGTCCTGTTGATCGGGAGGGGTGTGGCGTACCGCAAAACAGAGGAAGCTGACCTCCTACGGTCGAAACGGGGGTCCTGTTGATCGGGAGGGATGTGGCGTACCGCAAAATGGAGGAAACGGACCTCCTACGGTCGAAACGGGGGTCCTATTGATCGGGAGGGGCGTAGTGTACCACAAAACGGACAAAACGGACCTCCTACGGTCGAAAGGGGGGTCCTTTTCATTGGGAGGGGTGTGGCGTACCGCAAAACGGGCGAAACGGACCTCCTACGGTCGA
>NC_057813.1:577413910-577455971 GCF_018294505.1 Triticum aestivum | reverse complement strand
CATCGATCGATCGCTCGGGTTCATTAATGCGTAGCCTGCAGTGCAATCGCTCGGGTTCAGTTAGAGCCCAACGCCTCGCTTGGGTTCAGTTAGAGCCAATGCCTCGCACACATGCGCGTACGTGTACGAGAGAAACGCACATCGCTCGGCCCCCGACCTCCCACCGTAACCGGCAACTCCCCGAAATTTTCCTCCCCCTCGCTTCTACCACGGTTTTTTTTCATCATGGACGGCCCAAAGAATGTCATGCAGATGCATCTCTGGCCCGCCCAGGACGAAAAGCCCATTTTCTGTCATGATTTTTTTTCATAGAAGTAGGATCCCACCACATATATGATGATACCGGGTTTTGTCACAATTATCATGATAGAAGTGTCATATGTATGACAGAAAAAAAATCCGTTCGGCCCAAAATGTCACGGATGTGTCTTTTTTTTGTAGTGGCCATCCAATAGTCACTGCTTGTGCGTCAACCTTTTTTTAGGAAAGCCTCAAATCTGTGGAAAACAACATATAGCCCATCTGGCATTATTTCTAATAATTTACAACCCATTTGCTAATTCTTAAGGTTTTTTGGAGCCCATATTCTTTTTGTTAGCATTACAGCCCATATTGTGGCCACGGTTAAAAAATTATACGAATTTTTGCATATTTCGGTGCAGTCCGAACTGTTTTTAATCCTGAAATTTTGAGTCACATTCAAACTGATTTAAAAAATAAATGTATATCAATATAAAATCCAACAAATTGTCCATGCATAAAAATCAATGCAATTTAAAATCTCGAAATGAAAAAAAAGAAATTTGAAACTAATTGTCAGTTCGATGTGTTTTAAAAATGTACAACCCATTTCTCATTACTGATAGGCCATTTTCTCGGCATGCCGAATGAAGCTCTCCTCGTCTTGAAAGATTTGCAGCCCAACAGGCCTGACAAAGCGACTTACTTGACAAATCACAAAAAACTGGGCTAGCCATTTTCAGAAAGAAAAAAACTACTGGGCTGGTCTATGGTAAACATAAAAGAAAAGATTGTCTGGATAGGCCAGAGTGCCCCACACAGCCCAGTTGACACCCTGCTTCCGTCTCAGAAACAAATTAGATAAATGCCACTCCAATTATGGCGATTCATAAAAATTCCACTACAATTTCCAAACTTTGAAAAATGCCACTGCAAATTTTGCAAACTTTGAAAAACGCCACTGCAATTTGGAAACTTTGAAAAAACGCCACTCCAGACTTCAAAAAATGCCACTGGAAATGGCATGAAATGGCATTTTTCAATGTTTGGAAATTGCAGTGGCATTTCTAGGAAACACTAGATTTGGAGTGGCATTTATCAAATTAACTAAAAACAAAAATAACTGGGCGAGCTGCTGGGTCCCTGGTGTCAGCCGCTCGTTGTGCAATTCTCTTGTTTATTGACTACGTTGACAATGGCATGGGACCGAGATGTCAGAAATCCATTAGGAGGAGCCATTTTTTATTGGCTTGAAATAAGGAGGCACTTCCTTGCGTACTGCCATGACGTTGGCGGGTCCCTGCTGTCATCCTCTCCACGTACAATCATCTACTGATTGTGTATGCATCAACTTGGTAGGCCCACAAGTCAGCCTCTAAACCCATGGTGGACAAATATAACCCATTTAAAAAAATAACAGCCCATTCCATACGTTCAAATGGAAAGTTCAACATTCAGAGAAAAGTAACAGGTCTGATCCACATATAGAGTACTGAACTTCCACGTTGACAACCATCATAGCCAAGTTAACTATCTACTCCCACTAATACTATAGTAGCGTACAAGTACTAACTTACTCTTAGCTAACTAGACGATGTCGGCCGCCATCTACGATACACGCTAAACGCCGGCATCGGCGTCCTCCACCTTGCCTCGGACTTGCTAGAGGTGCGATAGGGCGCGTTGCTCGCGCGCATTAGCCCTTCCCATGCCGGCGTGGTCCACCGAAGCTTCGGCTTCTAAGCGGGAAACCCACTTGACGAGCTAGTAGTAAAAATCGACGCCGCAAACGCGTGCGTGCCCTACAGCCTCCAGGGCTATTTGTCGGGTGCCGGCCTCCATGTAGTCGGCCCAGTTGCGGGTGCTCTGCTCGCGACTCAGAGCGTCGGTGCGTTGTTGCTCCATGTCTCGCTAGCGGCGCAAATCAGCGATACGCTGCTCCTCGGCCAGGTGGTCACGCTCCAACAACTCCTCCTCCTCCGCCAGGTGGTCGTGCTCCAACAACTCCTGCTCCTCCGCCAGGCGGTTGCGATCCAACAAGTCCTCGAACTCCGCATTGCTATCTAAAGACCAATAGAATGTCTCCTCCCTCCGTCTTCCTTTCAGTGAAAAACCGAACACTAGTTCCGGCGGTGACCGCCTCTGGCCTCGCCTATCGCAGACGGGCGGGGGCATGGCGGACGTGGCGAGGGCGAGGATAAGTGGTGAGCAACGTCGGGTCGGTAGGGGCTTATGAGGATAGGGCGAGTTGGGTCACTGTTCCACCGGAGAAGGCCGGGAAACAATACTTATAGGCGGAAGGTAGCACGACGGTCATCGAAAATCAATGCATAAGCAGGCATGGCTTAGCGCACCAGCTTGCCGTGGAAAACTAGAGAAATTGAAATTATGAATGTGCCGTCCCGTCCCGTCCATGCCGGGTCGCACGCCGGCATGACACAACAATTAAAGCGCATCTTTTTAGCATCAGTTAGCTGGCTTATTACGGCTGGCTGCATGCATGCATTCAGAATTGCTCGCATCCAGTACGTGGAGCGGCATGCAACGAGTCGCAGTTGAGAGCACGCATGCATCCACTTAAATCGCTGGAATTAATTAGGCTTAAACTTCTTCATGCAGTTAATTATTGCCATGCCTTGGTCTTGCTGCTTTGGCTCACGGGACTAATAAACACGGACGGAGGGAGTACCTTGGTTGGTGAGATTTTTGAGTTAAGCCCTGCAAACCGAAAAGGAGGTACTAGTACATGCATGATCCGCTATTTATTCGCGTAGGATGGAGTAGGTCGTTTCTTGAATTAGCTGATGAACGTAGCTGGGAGATAAGGCATTTGCGAACATTTTTGCTGGCAGTTTCTTCATATTCGCATGGCATTTTCTTCAGAGCGGTTTGTCAGTTTCTTCAGAGGTAAGCATTTTTATTCAAAAAACTGCCACTTTGGATCTTGCGTCGCAACTAAAACTGCCAGGAGCACATTAGTAGGCTAGCTAGTGATCGATCAGTAACTTGTAAACACTGAGCAAACAGAAATAAGGAACTGTTAATGCATCTCAATGATTCACAGATCATATACAAATATGTAGCTCCAAAAGCAAAGATCTGCCACTTCGGATCTTGCGTCGCAACTAAAACCAACTAGTACGATTCCCATACATAAGATCAACATGTTAATGCATCTCAATGATTCACAGATCATATACAAATATGTAGCCCCAAAAGCAAAGATCTAGAAACAACATTTGTTCTTCCTACTAACATGGATGCTTCTCTTGGCCAATATTCAGTACAGACTAAAATACAAATTTGTTTGTGAAGTCTACAATTCCTCTTGCAAACGTAAGTTGTTTCACCAACAGCTGGAACCATGAGAATGAACTACACATGATGGAGGACCATCCACTGCAATATGATTTGGTCTTTTCTCGATCACACGACAAGACTATTTTCGGAATACAAACTTTAACTTAGGCAAATGATGCCCATTGTATAATCATACGAAGCAATGAAGCACCTAGTGTTGGCCAATAAATAGTACAATACTACTTTTCTGCAGTCCATGAAGTGACTATCCAATCTTTCTGTGTCTATTTTCAAATGGCACTGCATGCAGTGACTATACTATTCTCTTGTGCAGTTCAACCAAAATTTTGGTTACTTTGTTTGTTTGCCAAATAGCTACAAGCAGACATCTCTGTCTGCACAAATATCAAGCAGCTAGTAAACATATAACCCACCTTGTATTTTCGGTTTAAACATATCTCTTCTGCTTAGCATCTGTCATGTTTTGCACTGGACAATTTGATACAGTCATGTTTTGCCCTGGACAATTTCATACTAAATTGATTTGCTGGTTCAGAGCAGAAATATAGTGCCTATTCTTCATCAGACCAAGGATATCCATGTTTGTAGTGATGGAAGAGGTGAAATCGATACAACCGCAATTGAGCATCCGATCATTGAATCATGTCCTGCACCTCCAATGTAGGTCCATCCTGCCAATAAATTCACATGTAAACCACCAGTATTACTATCTAATGACAGTACAAAAAGAGTAGCAAGATAGTAGCAAACCATGTACCTTCATAATGAACAGCTCATAGTGCCACCAATTGGATATAAAGGTTTGGAAGAAAACATGCTCCTGATGTTGAACCATTTGGACTTTTTGTGCAGTTCCACTAAAATCGAGCATCCCTGTTTGCATAGATATTGGAAGTGTGATTACTATAAAAGTGGCACTAGTTGAAGCATAGACTCACAAATATAAGCATTCCAAATTCTTAATGGGAAAAGGTAGCAAGACTGTTTTTAACCACCTGTTTGAAGGAATAAATAAGGCAACAGTGGCTGATGTCAGGAAGGCATATATAGTTCTTTCTAAAAGAATGATCGATTCCTCACCTTTCCTCTTCTTTTAAGCATATTTTGTGTAGTTCAAGTACAATAAAATGACATCACTTCCTTGACAATTCAATGACACTGTACAAAAGGAAATGACTTAACATTACATCATGATGTCAGGTATGTAGTCAACAGGCATTAGAGACAAACATACAGACCTCCTCCGATAACAGAATAAACATTAATTTTAACAAAGGTGTGACTAGCTTTACCCGGATAATTCGAGTGAACTCTACACCCTCTGTTCCTTAATATAAGACGTTTTCGCAGTTTAATTTAAAGTACCCAAACATCTAGTATTTAGAAAAATAGGTAGTAGTTTTCTTGAGCACACATCTGGGAAAGCTTGCCACACTTTATTTATGTCCATACACTAATGCAACACCATTTGAATACTACAAATATACACTGATCCAGTGGCTAGTGCAACAGTAGTGTAGTTATTTTATTACAGGGTACAGTACAATGGTTTTACTGAACAGATTTCCATAAACTCTAGCACTGGAAGATTTCTATAAGAATTAACAATACAAAATGTAAAGGTAACAAGTTTCAGCATTGGTATACTAGCTATGCATGAGCATTAAACGAAATACAAAAGTCTAAAGGTAACTGGCATTATTAACTAATGATAGTATAAAAAAATTGCAAACCATGTATCTTCAAGGTAAATATCATTTCGAACTCGAGGGGACATAAAAATTGCTATCCCAATCTTCATAATTGGTCAAACATAAAAACTTGATCGAATGAATCAAGAGAACAACCGGAGGAGGTGCCCACTCTTGACCTTTCCTCTTGACACTGTACAAAAAAAATTGACTCGTCTCATGAAAGTGAGGTATGTAATCTATAAGCATTAACAGTCCAAAAATCTAAAGGTAGTAACAAGATTCATCATTGGTATACTAGCTATGCAACAACATTAGAATGCCTTAGCTGAAAAATCTTTGATACATCCACAATCAACAGCTAACCCTGAAATAAACCAGTGACATTAAATGGCATTGCTTAAATTTATCGGTGGCATTAGATTGTGTGTGGCATTAGTTAAATGTGGCATCACTTTAGCAGTAGCATTGCTTGACTTGACTGCTCGCGTTATACTAACAGCAAAAAAGTGGCAATAAGAGCATGGAAGGCCCATTCGGATAGTGGGCACACCAGTACGATGTACCTCCACGGACACATCGAGTGGTGAGGGAGGTATGGTTGCCCAGAGCAACAAATATCCAGGAAGCATATGTGGATTACGTCCCATTTTTGTTCTCTTTAGCCACATTTTTCCTATGTGAGGATAACAAACCGATCGACCTGGTCATTCTCTATTGCGTTGTCATGCCTTTCTACCCTTCTTCAACCAAGAGACATGAGACTCGTTCCTTAGCTACTGATTTTTTCCCTTTTCAACCTAGATGCGGGTTCGATGCCTACTCTCTTGGACAGTGCAGTCTCCCTTCCTTTCCTTATTCAACCCAGACATGGATTAGCCTGCATGAAGTAGGGTTTTCTTTAATAGTACAAATTAAGGTTTTCATCTACGTGACCAGCAGAGTAGAGGATAGCAAATTGGGAAGACGGTGGAGTGGAAAAAGACCCACATGCAACAACGTGGCAGATGGGGCAATAAAACAAGGGTATGGTTCAAAAATAGGTAGCATACCTGAGGGTCGGCGGGAAGTGGCTTCGCTCATGGTCGTCATCCTCCGCACACACTACGGCAGCGAGCTTGGGGACGGAGGCCGTCCGTGCGGGCGCTAGATCTGAGAGGATAGCCTTGTCGTCAGTGGGTGACCTCGCTCACCGATGATGAGTGTGTCAACGCTGCACGTCCTTTTCTTCCCCAGTGGATCTATGACCACCTGTGAGGAGGGAGAGAGAGGCCATCTTTTTTAGATCTGGAGAGAGGGTGATAGTGTGAGAAGCAAGTGGGCAGCCGTTAGCAAGAAAGCGCTGAAGCTCCAGCCTATATATCTTTTTTATACTGTTAGTACTAGAGGTGGAGTAGTGGTAGAGTAGTTTATATTTTCTCTGCATACAATACCAGTTAGTCATGCTTCAAAACTGAACGACACGCCATTAAAAAAATAAAGTCAAGAAATAATGCAGCACTTCAGGCCAACGCGGCCAGATCGCGTTTTGCACGAGAAATTACACAACATGTTTCATTGACATGTGGTCCCGTTCCTACAGTCAGTGAGACGACGGCAAGTCCTTTTCTACTATTTCTGAACGGACGTGTAGGCCGGGGCGCCACTTCGTGTACCGTGGCAAACTGGCAACCATCCACTGACGCTTCGCCTTTCCCTCTCGATTTGGAACTACTGTCGCACGCTCTTCCTCCCTCCTCCATTTGCATTTACCCTTCCTTCTGCCATTGTTCGATCGTCTTCTCCATGGAGGGAACATGCCGGAAACGACCCCGTTATTCTTGCCCCAATCTGAAAGGTGACATGGTGGAGAAACTCATTGATCGGTGCGATGTCATCAGCTCAGCTAGCATGGTAGGTTCGTTCAAGACCATTCTCGACTCAACTAATAACATCATTACAAGGAACCCAAGGGTCCAGGAGTGGTTTGATCTCCCTTATCTTCTTTGCTATAAGCCTTTTCGCATGGGCGCGGACGACGGAGGCCTCGCCTTGTGCAAGTTGATGTTGCTTGATAATGATACATGTGATGTCAAGATGCCATCGCTTAAGGGTAAGGCCTGGGCTGGCACAAATGGAGATTGGGTTATTTATATTGGGTACAATTGCGAGTGGGAACTTGTGAATGTGTACACTCGTCAGCGGATTCCACTTCCAAAAATCTCAGAGTGCCCTGACGTTGAGCACACAAATGATCTACGTACGTTCAAATATAATCATGGTGGTTGTTGTCTACGGAAGATAGCAATTTGTCGAGTTCCCAACCGCTCTTGGAATTACAAGAACTATGAAGTTGTTGCTATCTTTGACAAGATTGTAGCCGTCGTTAATGATTCCACGGTTCGTCCATGGATATTGCTCAAAAATCAATTTTTGTACACGGATGATGAGTACTATGATGCAATTGAATACGAGGATCTTGTGTTTGCTTCCACCACTCATGGAACTCTTTTTGCATGGGATCCTCATAGTTTTGGTACGTTTGTCTTCCACCGTAATTATAATTGTTTCATCCACATGCATGCGGTTTAGCAAGTTTCCCTTTACTAATTAACCTTCTTCTTGTGTTTCCAAGGTCCTGAGAACATTCCACCAACTATACTTGAATTTTTTTTATAACTAAGGCAGAGATGACGATGGTGATGATCATGAGCATGAGGACGAGCAGGACTTATATACTCAGTGGCGCCTGGCAACTAATTCTGATGGATCACCTCTTCATGTTTGTATACAGTGCACTGAGATTGTTACTACTGAGGGATCATGTGTTGTCTCCCATGGTCGCCCTCTCCGGACCAATTCCAACACCCGTTGCAGGGTATTCGGGATGGATACTAGTGTGCTAGCGCCAACGCCTTCTCCCTAGTTCAGTATTGATAGTCTTGGAGAAAACTCGCTCTTCCTTGGACCAAACTATCCAATGATGGTTAAAGGCGATCTAGCTGCTGTTGATACAACGTTACTACCATTTATGAGAAGCAACTGTATCTATACCTCGGACATTGCGGTGGTTCTCTACTGCTCCTGATATATGCCGCTTCAGCCTGGATGATCAGTCCTACGTTGCTCTCGATATTGACAATAGGTGGCCCTTCCCAGAGCACCTATGGTTCAAAACAAGCATTTCCAACGCTGAGGATTGGTTGAGTTGAAGTTCATTTCATTGCTTGTTATTTGTTGTGTGATGAAAACTTTAGTATTTACTAGAATGTTTTGTTGGAAATAATCTATAATCCAGCATGTATCCTCGTTGTCGTTGTGTGTTGATGACTTGTTGTATGTAATGAATGGTACATTTGCAAATGCATGTCATAGACTCAATTTATGAATGGTTTTCGATTCACTTCTTGGAGTGTGAGTACCGTAGTAGTATAGCCAGCATCCGGTTAGTATATGAAGTTGCCACGTCACATAGAGCCAACCTAATATTGGAGTATGCTTGTCCTCCACCGGCGCGCCGCTTCAAATGGCGGACGAAGTGAGAGGTCGCGTCACCTTGTGTCCAGATCTAAGATGCCACGTGTAGCAGATGAATGACTCCAAGTTCGACCACCGTGATGCTAGGTGCGAGCCGAGGTACACTATTGGAGAGACCCCCTCATAATTTTCGTACATTGGTCGTTTGATTCATAGGATAGAATTATATAGGATTTTTTTTGATATGTAATCATGTTTTAATTGGCAATCTAGCATCCACTCCAACTTTTGTTTCACTTCCTTTGTTCCTACGAAGAGAGTACTTGCTCTAAATGATGTGTCGCTGCAAGAGCCGCCTATATTAATTAACCATGCTCTAAAAAGGTGGACCAGCTTTGGCTATAGTAGTATTGTACTAGGTTAGTAGGTGACCTTGCGCTTGGCTCTTCTCCTCTTTCGGAAGTCAAACAATAATGATGGGTACTACAGTAGTACTTCTGACAATCTGACACCAAATGAATTGTTGCACGTCCACCGCTTGTAAGCAAAAGTTTCTCCTTGTGATGCGAGCCACCGCGCACGCGTTGGCGAGGGAGAAGGTAAGCAAGCTTCTCGTCATTCTGCGAGTTGATGGGACACATCAAGGTTATTTATTAGTACTCTCTTCAAAAAGGGTCGACCATGTCCATGGCTACCATCCCGTGCTCTGTTATTGAGTATGTGCACTATTCACGTGCCATCGAGGAGAAAAAATATTGCGTAGTACTAGGTGCCATCGAAGTGCATGACTCACTTACGCACTGCATATCTCCATTTTCTTGCACGACATGCCACCTTGATGCTAGATGTCCGTGTGTCATGGAGGCATATAGATGTCCCGCGTGTCAGCAAAAGGATGAACAAAGCTCATGTCTTAAACGAAAGAGTGGAAGAACATAGATTCCGGACGACCGAGAAGGAGCAACAAACCTCGCGGTGGAGCGTATGTACTGATGATATTTTATATTATTCAGCGATATAAAATCAACCAAATCTCTCCATGTTCCTATACCATTCTATATTATGAGAATAACTTTGAACGTAAGCCATTGATTCACTCTATCCAATGGTCATAGTTGGAAAATCCAAACAAAACCAAGCATTGGATCAACTCTTTTAGCACTTAGGTTGTTGTCGCCTGCCCACCTAGCCCACCTATATCTGCTCATGTCTGATAATCACAGGAGCTATCCACTCAGATTGTATGTTAAAAAATAAAGGTTGGTAACTAATGCGGCACCTCGGGCCAACGCGACCGGATCGCATTTTGCACGAGAAATTACACACCATGTCTCGTTGACATGTGGTCCCGTTCCAACATGCCAGTGAGAAGACAGCGAGTCCTTTTCTACTATTTCTGAACGAAAGTGTAGGCCGGGGCGCCTCTTCATGTACCATGGCAAACTGGCAACTTTTCATCGACTCTTCGCCTTTCCCCCACGATTTGGAACTGCTATCGCATGATCTTCCTCCCTCCTTCATTTTCCTTCACCCTTCCTTCTGCCATTGTTTGATCGTCTTCTCCATGGAGGGAACAGGCCGGAAACAACCCTGTTATTCATGCCCCAATCTGAAAGATGACGTGGTTGTCAGGACCCTGACTCAATGCCACATCGATCTAGCATGTAACACCTCATATCACTTTGTGGCCTCACGCACGGTATTCCCACGGGTGTCGCCTTACCTTTTCCCGGGACCGTTTGCGCCTTTTGGCACACGTATATGATAGTGTCGCTAGCATCCATATGGTAAGGAGCCCGGGCTGACATGGCTAGTCGTAAACCCAAAGTGGCACAGACTTACAGGGACAGGCATCCATGACCCAGCATCGAACGTGTCGGTCATCGGCGAGTGAATCCGGGCTGTAGCACTGGGCTAGCAGGACTCCGGTAAACCGGGCTGTAGCGGGCTAACAGGACTCCGGTATCCATCGCGTGACATTTCCCCGAAGGGACAGACACAGGAATGAAGAAGGACACATGCCGGCCAGCCTAAGTGTTCTGGAGTAGTAGCAAGCTACCATGGCTCAGTGGAAGCACTAGGAGACATTTCCCGGTAAGAGAGGTTACTAAGGATAAACAACTAGATAGTCAGATCCCACACATACCAAGCATTTCAATCATACACACAATATGCTCGATATGTGCAAATACAACAAGGCATCACAACATGACTCTACAACACAAGTACTTTATTTAAAGGCTCAGAGAGCCATACATATCATACACACAAGTACGGGTCACACGACCCACATTCAAGTCATACAAGCATACAAGCCAACAATGGAAGTAACTTGTCTAAGTACAGACAATTAGTAAAATAAAAGAGGCTTGGGTAAGCCTAGCTATACTACATGGTCCTTCACAAGCTCAGGATCACCACTTGGGCCTCAGTCTAATCATCGATGTCAATGTCTATGAAGAACCCGTCAGAAGGGGTTGTAGCATCTTCTGTAAAATGTAAATTAAAGCAACATGAGTACAAAGGTACTCAGCAAGACTTACATCAGATCCTACATACATGCACATTATCAAGAAGGGTTGGTGGGGTTATTGCAGCAAGCCAGCTTTGACTCTTGGCTAAGCTATCCTACGAGACTCCAACTTGAAATGGTTTTGCGCACTCGAGTCCACTACTCACCACTTCAATACACCACCGAGGATCCACCTCCGTCATCCTACGGAAGAGCCATCCTCGGCACTCACGCTTATCTTGAGGCTTTTAGTAGTATCCATTTACTTGTCTATGAACTGTATAGGCAACCAAGTAGTCCTTTACCGTGGACGCGGCTATTCGAATAGATAATGTTAACCTTGCAGGGGTGTACTTCTTCATACACGCTCTCACCACTTACCGTCATTTACACGACATGTACTCGGCAACCTTCAAGCAGAAGCCCAACGTGGGTGTCGGCCACGACCTACCTAAACACCTAAGTCTCTAGTCCAGGTTTATCGCCTATTCAGGTTCCATCCGTAGGGAGTCCGGCCAAGGTTTCCACATACGACCCCGAACGATGTGTACAGGGTTCCCGAGATACCTAACGGGCATCCGGTACACCGTGCCACGTACCTACCGCATCACAGCCCACCCCGCGGGTCAGCGCTGTCCACGGCCTCCAGTAGGCTACAAACACCAGAAACTACTTGCAACTCCTGGACCGAGGACTAGGGTGAATAAGAAGCCGAGAGGGTCCATTGGTTTCGGTCCCAATGCATGGTAGTAGCTGATTCTTAAATCACACATACAGATCTCAGTGCTTAAGGACGGCTTCAATGAAACAACCCACCATGTACTCCTACATGGCCTCTCATCGATACCTTTACCAAATCGTGTTCAACACATTACTCTCATACCCACATGATCATTTCACTCTAGCCCATCACCCAGATGAACCAGATCTGACATGACTCTAAGCATAGCAGGCATAGCAAGGTAGGAACAACACATTCATATGGCTCAATCAACTCCTACACATGCTAGTGGGTTTCATCTAGTTACTATGGCAATGACAGGTCATGCAGAGGAAATGGGTTCAACTACCGTAGCACACAGCAGTTTGAATCGCGTTGTCTTAATGCAGTAAAAGAGAGCAGAAGCGAGAACATGGGATTGTATCGATATGATCAAATGGTTGGTTGCTTGCCTGATGGGTCGGTGCACTGATATTGTTCTTCGTTGGGGTAATCACGGTACTCCTCGGGGACAGAACCTGCCGCAGAGAGCACCGATACACAAACATCACCAAACAATATGCAACAATATGATGCATGCATGAGACATGGCAAAATGAGTGTATTGGGCTAATACAACTAAGACCAGATGGGTTTGAACTATTTTGAACCAAAGATTCAAGTTTCAAACTCATAAGTGGCCCTTTTAAGTGCTTTAACTAGTTCTGTACTAAACAGCAGGTTAACTTGATTAAACATGCATGAAACCAGTACAGATGGATAGATTGGATTTTTCTGATCGTTTTTCATATATAACACTTTGCATTTGGAGCTACAGATTAATTTCTATGATTTTTTGAAGTTTGTGGTATTTTCTGGAATTTCCTGTGTAATAATAATTCCAGTAAATAACTTACTGCGTCAGCATTACGTCAGGATGACGTCAGTGGTCAACGGAGCTGGTCCAGGTCAAACTGACTAGTGGGTCCCGCGTGTCAGTAGTTATTTAAACTAACTAAATTTAGTTAGTGCTAATCTAAGTTAATTAGCAGAACGGCCCCCACTTGTCATAGACTCAGGGGGAGTCAACCTGGGCCCACCCAATCAAGTCAACGGGGTCAAACCTGCCGACGTTTAGCCACCGGCGAGGCCAGACGCAGCGGAGAGAGTGCATTAGTGCGTTCCGGCGACCAAATGAGCGGCGGAGGGCGTCTACGCGTAGCTGGGAGCAAGCCGCAGCTCTTGGTGGTGGTGGTGGTTGAGCTCGGGGTGGCCGGAAACGTCACCGGCGACGACCTTAGCGGTCGCCGGAGTCGGGTGAAGATGAACCCGAGGCTACGGGACACGGCGAGGCTCGTGGTGAGGTGCGTTGGGCTCCTGGGGATGCAGTGAGTGTGTTGGACACGGTGGTGTGGCCGGTGGTTGGCCGGAGACACGTCGGCGACGAGCTCGGCGGCGGTGCGTGCAGTGAAGCTTTGTGTGCTCGCTGTGGTGCACGAGAGCGAGAAAGGGAAGAGGGAGAAGGTAGATGGGCTCATGGAGGTCTCGAGGAAGCAGACGGCACGGTCGGGGACGAGCTGGTGCGGCGGCAACGGCGAAAGGGATCTCCGGCGATGGCGGGGTCAGACGAGGTTGGTGCAGAGGCCTTGGGGCTGGCGAGCGCTCGGGGCTCGGCTAGCTCGAAGTAGAGGAGGGCGGCGGAGCTCCTGGACACGGTGGCGCGGCGCAGGGACGACGGAGAGCGCGAGCTTCACGACGGTGCGGGCGCGGCAGCGTCGGCCATGGAACGGGAGAGCGAGGAAGAGAGGCAGGGGGCGAATGGATGTGTCCACGGGGTTCGAGGCGCGATGTGGAGGTCGTACTGACCAGCAGAGCGGCGAGGGGAGGAAGCAGGGCGGCGAGCAGCTGCGTGCCTCACATTGGAGTCGCCGTCGAGCACCTGCCTGCCTGCCTGGCCGAGTCAAGCAGCTCGCTGGAGCGACTGCTGGGCAGGGCCGGCTAGGTGGGCTGGCTGGTGGGCTGCCAGGTTAGTTCCTTCTCTCTCTCTCTTATTTAGGTTTTCTATTTCTTCTGTAACTTTGTGGAGTTTCTAAAAATACCTAAACAACTCCAAAAATCCCCAAACTGCTCATGCCCACTATTTATAATATAAACAACATGGAACATTTTAGTTTAGGATTATTTGGACATTTAAAATATTTTATAAATTTTAAATGTCCAAATTCAAATACTTATGATTTAATTAAAAGACCTTAGGATGACCTAGAAAATTGTGCACCACTTTTGGTAGAGGTTCTGAACCAAAACAAAAATGATGGATATTTTAGAAGGGCATTTCAGGTTCATTGAAAATATTTTTAGTAAACCCTAGTTGGATTCAAAGGGGGTTGGGGGTTCTGTCATCCCCATTTCAAGTTTCTGTTGAATGAAATAGACATGATGCAACACTCTAATGCATGAACTAGCTAGGGTGTGACAACTCACCCCCACTCAAAAGAATCTCGTCCCGAGATTTAGGTTCCTCTAGGAAGAAGGCGGGATACTCAAGCCTAAGACGATCCTCCCTTTCCCAAGTTGCTTCCTTCTCAGAATGGTGCGACCATTGAACCTTGAGAAACTTGATATTATGACGTCAAGTGGTACGCTCGGCTTGATCGAGGATAAGAACGGGGTACTCTCGATACGTGAGGTTATCTTGAAGATCAAGCATTTCGTGGTCCACTCCACGGATAGGATCCGAGAAGCAACGCCTGAGTTGAGAAACGTGGAAGACATCATGGACTCTGGAGAGATGCGGAGGTAGTTCCAATTGGTAGGCAACTTCTCCTCGTTTAGCAAGAATGCGAAAGGGTCCAATGTAGCGAGGAGCCAATTTGACTTTGATACCAAAATGATGGGTTCCCTTCAGAGGAGTAACCCGAAGGTAAGCCTTCTCATCAACCTCAAAAGTCATAGCCTTATGTTTTCGGTCATATTGACTCTTTTGACGAGATTGGGCTGTTTTCAATTTTTCACGAATGATGCGAACTTGCTCTTCTGCTTCCTGGATCATATCCAGGCCAAAGAATTGTCTTTCCCCGGTTTCTAACCACTTAAGAGGCGTTCGACACCTTCGTCCATAGAGAACTTCAAAAGGGGCTTTACCGAAGCTAGATTGATAGCTGTTGTTATAAGAAAATTCGGCAAATGGAAGGCATTTCTCCCAATCCATTCCGAATGAGATAACAGAAGCTCGAAGCACGTCTTCTAGGATATGGTTGACGCATTCTACTTGACCACTAGATTGAGGGTGAAAGGCAGTGCTAAAGGAAAGGCGGGTTCCCATAGCATTTTGGAAACTTTCCCAAAATCGACAGGTGAAGAGACTTCCTTGATCCGAGTTAATTTCCAGTGGAACACCATGGAGGGATACTATTCGGGAGATGTACAAGTTTGCTAGCTGACTAGCGGTTATACTCTCGCGAACAGGTAGGAAATGGGACACTTTGGAAAGACGATCGACAATGACGAAGATAGCGTTATTCCCTCTCTTGGTCTTGGGAAAACCGGTGATGAAATCCATACCAATTTTATCCCATTTCCATTCAGCAATAGCTAAGGGTTGAAGGGTGCCAGTAGGCCGTTGATGCTCTGCTTTTACACGACGACAGACGTCGCAGTTAGCAATATATTGAGAAATTTCTCTCTTCATCCTAGTCCACCAGAACCTCTGGCGCAGGTCCTGATACATCTTAGTGCTACCGGGATGAATGGTGAGAGGAGATTCATGAGCTTCCTTAAGGATCAATCGCCTCAGGTTTCGCACTTTGGGAACCACTAGACGGTTCCCGAAGTATACGACTCCTTGATCATCAATGGAGAAACAATTTGCAACTCCTTTCTTGATGTTTTTTGATACGAGAAATCCCCGGATCTACCTTTTGAGCTTTGATGATCTGATCTGTAAGGGTAGGTTTCGCCACCAAGGTGGAAAGGAATCCTTGAGGAACGATGTGAAGGTTAAGCTTCTGAAATTCCTCATGGAGAAGTGGTTGACTTTGTTGCAACATCAGATTGTTGCAATAAGATTTAAGACTTAGTGCATCAGCCGTGACATTGGCTTTTCCTGGGGTGTAAGTTATCCCTAAGTCAAAATCTGTGATCAACTCGACCCAACGTCTTTGCCTGAGATTCAAATCCGGTTGGGTGAATATGTACTTCAGACTTTGGTGATCAGTGAAGATTTCGCAATGATTACCGAGGAGGTAATGTCGCCAGGTTTTAAGTGCATGGACTACAGCTGCAAGCTCTAGATCATGAGTGGGATAATTTTCCTCATGTGGGTGCAATTGCCGTGAAGCATAAGCAATTACGTGACGATCTTGCATAAGAATGCAACCTAGTCCTTGTCGCGAGGCGTCACAATAGATAACAAAGTCCTTAGAGAAATCTGGTGGCACCAATACGGGAGCAGATGTCAGGCGTCTTTTCAGTTCTTGAAAACTGTGCTCACATTGTGGAGTCCACTCAAACTTTTTATCTTTCTTGAGGAGTTCAGTTAGAGGTTTAGCAACTTTGGAGAAGTTCTTAACAAAGCGGCGACAATAGCTGCTAAGCCAAGGAAACTCCGAACTTGCTTAACTGATTCAGGTGGAGTCCAATTAAGGACGGCTTGAACTCGCTTGGGATTGACAGCAATACCTTTACCAGAAATTACATGTCCTAGATAGGTCACTTTTGGCAACCAAAGTTCGCATTTAGAAAATTTTGCATAAAGGCAATGCTCTCAAAAGTCATCAACACTAACCTTAGATGCTCGACATGTTCTTCCTCATTCTTGGAGTAGATGAGTATATCATCGAGGTAAACCACGACGAATTTATCCAAATACTCCATGAAGATTGAGTTCATTAACCGAGAGAAGGTGGCTGGAGCGTTGGTTAAACCGAAGGACATGACGGTGTACTCGTATTGGCCGTAACGAGTAACAAAGGCCGTTTTAGGAATGTCCCCGTTCCTGATTTTGATTTGATGGTAGCCTAACCTCAAATCCATCTTAGAGAAGATTGAGGATCCAGCGAGCTGATCATACAGATCGTTGATCCTAGGGAGCGGATACTTGTTCTTGATTGTGACCAGGTTGACCGATCGATAATCTACAACCATCTGGTCCGTACCATCCTTCTTCTTGACGAAGAGGATGGGGCAAGCCCATGGAGATGAACTAGGATGGATGAAACCCTTTTTCAAGGACTCATCGAGTTGTTTCTTAAGCTCGGCTAGTTCTAGTGGTGCCATCTTATAGGGTCTTCTAGAAATTGGAACAATTCCTGGAATGAGATCTATCACGAACTCAACATCTCTGTCAGGTGGAACACCTGGCAGTTCTTCTGGAAAGACATCCGGGAAGTCATGGACTACCGGAACATCTTCGAGATCTGGCAAAGGACTGGCATTAAGAGAATATAGCTGTCGCTTGGCTACTCGGGTCAAGACATTGACTATCTTTCCCGAAGGATGTGTGAGTTGAACAGTCCTAGAGAAGCAATCAATCTTGGCATGATGGGCTGACATCCAGTCCATACCCAAGATGATATTAATACCCGAAGATTTGAGAGCTATCAAAGATGCGAGAAAAACAAGTCTGTCGACTTGAATTTCATTCCCATGGCTTACTCTAGAAGTTTGCCATTTGGATCCCGGGGTTTGAATTACCATGGAGGTGGGCATCTCACAGAATGTGGTGTTATGCAGTCGAGCATAGCTCTCGGATATAAATGAATGAGATGCTCCAGTATCAAAAAGAACAGATGTCGGGTGGCAGTTAACAAGGAGCATACCGAGAACGACGTTGGGATCCTCCTGAGCCTCTTCAGCGGAGATACAGTTGACATGGCCACGTGCAGCAGTGGCCGGCTTGGCGTAGAACACTTTCCCTGTCGGCTTGCCACGGCCAACAGCTTTTCTAGACTGGTTGGGGTTGGTCTGGGGACACTCGCGCATATAGTGGCCCGATTCCCCACACTTGAAGCATGTCACGGAGCTGGTGTGTGGAGGAGCATTGTTGGTTGGACCACCATAGGGCTTAGCTGGTGCATACTGTTGAGCTAGGCGAGGCGCCTGATAGGATGGCCTCGGTGTGAACTTGGGTGGTAGGGCAGTGTTAGGCACCCACACCCGGCGTTTCTGAGGTCCAGCACCGGATGAGGAACCCATGTCACGGCCATGCTTGCGTGTTGCTTCGTAATCAGTCTGACCAGACTCAGCACTGATGGCCTTGTTTACAAGCTTCTGAAAAAGATGTGCACTCATGCAGACGGAGGTCACGGCGAAGCTCAGGGCTAAGTCCCTTGCGGAACCTTGCCTACTTCTTGGCATCGGTGGAAACTTCCTCAGTTGCATAACGTGCTAGGTTACCGAACTCCCTGCTGTATGCATCCACAGAGAGTCTACCTTGAGTGAAACTGCAGAACTCCTCACGTTTACGGTCCATAAGACCCTCCGGAATGTGATGTTCACGAAAAGCCTCGCTGAATTCAGCCCAAGTAGTGACCTGGCCCGCTGGGCGCATAGCTTCATAGTTCTCCCACCAGAGACTGGCGGGGCCTTCGAGATGATATGCAGCAAATGTGACCTTATCAGCCTCAGCTACGAGTGCAGAGCATAGCTTGTGAGTAATACTGCGAAGCTAGTCATCAGCGTCGAGAGGCTCGACGGAGTGGTGGAAGGTGGGTGGATGTAACTTGATGAAGTCACTGAGCGACACCAAGTTATTCCTCTGATGATGTGTTGTGTTCTGCTCGATGCGCTCCAACAAACGGTTGGTCTCCCGCTTGTTTCTCTCAGCCTCTAGCATAACCTCGGCCAGAGAAGGAGGGTGAGGCAGATTTGCTTCCCCAACTCTGCTGCCTTCGGCCTGCTCTGGGGGAGCAGGGTGGTTGCGTGTGTTGACCATCCTAGGAAAACAAGACAATGGTTTAGTCCAGAATGATGAGATTCTGACGTAGAAATGCAGAATGTATGGAATAACTCGGAATGCAAGATGATCATCCGTATGACATGGTAAATACAGGAACTGCTACATTTATTCCATCGTCATACACACCATACAAGGTTTAGTACAATACCAAACGGAGTACAACTGTGGTGAAAGGAAGATTACATCTCATCGGAAGCATCCCAAGCTCCTATACATTATTTTTCTACACCTCCGGAAAGTGGTACACACTAAGTCATATCCCACGAGTCACACAGGACGGTGGACGATATAACTATTACATTACTAGTGATACTACTACTAACTTAGACAGCTCCGTCGTAGAAGTCACCTCCATAGCCTGGAAGCTCAATGTGATCATCCGGAAACAGACGATCCTGTGGAGCTTGTGGACCATAGGGGCTAGGATGAGGTCTTGGACCAACAAACGGTGGCCTACGGGGACCACAGGGTGGGGTGATGCCTCCCACATCACGCCAATCCACCATGTTTGGTAGAGCAGATCTCACAGGATACAGATCCCTTGTATCCATACATCCAGGTTGCACAGCCAGTGCAAACCGAGTCAAAGTGGCCCAATGATCAGCATGGTTGTTGAAAAGCTCCAGCCTCAAGGCACGGTTTTCACAGTCCTTGTCCTCAAGCAACTGTGCAGTGGTGCGGGTTAGTGAGTCCTCCTGAGTGGAGTCAGCATAGATAGCCTGGAGATACCCTTGTGCTCCCGGGAGTGAAGCTGGGATATATTGGAAGTCGGTGTTCCGAAGTAGGCCAGTCCTGACTCGCATGATGGTCATCATAGAGTAGGCAGCATCATGCACAACCATCTCAATAGTAACCCCGAGTCCATAGGAACAGTGAAGGGGCTCGGTAGATCCAGGATAAGAGGGAAATATCCTGACAGTGCAGAAATATTGGCTTTGATTAAAGTCTCGGAATTTCTCTTCGATAGTGTACTCGGGATACCAGTGGTATCCAGCCTCGGTCATTACCCGGACCAACATAGCAGTATGGCCAGGTACATCTAGGCATCGAGTCAGGCAAACCACTTGATTCAGAGGGCGGGAAGCCATCTGGAACATGATATAATACAAAGGCATTAGAATTTGTAGCAGAATTTGGACAGCATAACGACTGTAAATGCTCAAAAAGGATTTTGAGACATTTTGCACAGAATTGCATAGACACTCAACAACATCATATCAAGGTTCTGGGTCCATCTTAGCAACATAAAGGGGTAGTAGGACTGAACTAGGATTGTAACCATCAAACCTATAAGGTACTACTGATTAGTAACACATGAACCTAATAGAGAGAAGAGATCCTAATTCCTTAACCCCCGGTGGAAGAATAGACTGACTCAGATCAGAATTCCATGAGGTAAAGGAGTAAAAAGAGCCTTACGTTCCATCCACAATCAATTCCCCTACATATAACTAAAGCATTTCTAGACCCAACATCGACCGGTTTGGCTTGGAGAACCTACAAGTAGTCCGGCTCTGATGCCAACGCTGTTAGGACCCCAACTCAATGCCACATCGATCTAGCATGTAACACCTCATATCACTTTGCGGCCTCACGCACGGTATTCCCACGGGAGTCGCCTTACCTTTTCCCGGGACCGTTTGTGCCTTTTGGCACACGTATATGATAGTGTCGCTAGCATCCATATGGTAAGGAGCCTGGGCTGACATGGCTAGTCGTAAACCCAAAGTGGCACAGACTTACAGGGACAGGCATCCATGACCCAGCATCGAACGTGTCGCTCATCGGCGAGTGAATCCGGGCTGTAGCACTGGGCTAGCAGGACTCCGGTAAACCGGGCTGTAGCGGGCTAACAGGACTCCGGTATCCATTGCGTGACATTTCCCCGAAGGGACAGACACAGGAACGAAGAAGGACACATGCCGGCCAGCCTAAGTGTTCCGGAGCAGTAGCAAGCTACCATGGCTCAGTGGAAACACTAGGAGACATTTCCCGGTAAGAGAGGCTACTAAGGATAAACAACTAGATAGTCAGATCCCACACATACCAAGCATTTCAATCATACACACAATATGCTCGATATGTGCAAATGCAACAAGGCATCACAACATGACTCTACAACACAAGTACTTTATTTAAAGGCTCAGAAAGCCATACATATCATACACACAAGTACGGGTCACACGACCCACATTCAAGTCATACAAGCATACAAGCCAACAGCGGAAGTAACTTGTCTGAGTACAGACAACTAGTAAAATAAAAGAGGCTTGGGTAATCCTAGCTATACTACATGGTCCTTAGAATCACCACCTGGGCCTCAGTCTACTCATCGATGTCAATGTCTACGAAGAACCCGTCAGAAGGGGTTGTAGCATCTTCTGTAAAATGTAAATTAAAGCAACATGAGTACAAACGTACTCAGCAAGACTTACATCAGATCCTACATACATGCACATTATCAAGAAGGGTTGGTGGGGTTATTGCAGCAAGCCAGCTTTGACTCTTGGCTAAGCTATCCTACGAGACTCCAACTTGAAATGGTTTTGAGCACTCGAGTCCACTACTCACCACTTCAATACACCACCGAGGATCCACCTCCGTCATCCTACGGAAGAGCCATCCTCGGCACTCACGCTTATCTTGAGGCTTTTAGTAGTATCCATTTACTTGTCTATGAACTGTATAGGCAACCAAGTAGTCCTTTACCGTGGACGCGGCTATTCGAATAGATAAGGTTAACCCTGCAGGGGTGTACTTCTTCATACACGCTCTCACCACTTACCGCCGTTTACACGACATGTACTCGGCAACCTTCAAGCGGAAGCCCAACGTGGGTGTCGGCCACGACCTACCTAAACACCTAAGTCTCTAGTCCAGGTTTATCGCCTATTCAGGTTCCATCCGCAGGGACTCCGGCCGAGGTTTCCACATACGGCCCCGAACAATGTGTGCAGGGTTCCCGAGATACCTAATGGACATCCGGTACACCGTGCCACGTACCTACCGCATCACAGCCCACCCCGCGGGTCAGCGCTGTCCATGGCCTCCAGTAGGCTACAAACACCAGAAACTACTTGCAACTCCTGGACCGAGGACTAGGGTGAATAAGAAGCCGAGAGAGTCCATTGGTTTCGGTCCCAATGCATGGTAGTAGCTGATTCTTAAATCACACATACAGATCTCAGTGCTTAAGGACAGCTTCAATGAATCAACCCACCATGTACTCCTACATGGCCTCTCATCGATACCTTTACCAAATCGTTTTCAACACATTACTCTCATACCCACATGATCATTTCACTCTAGCCCATCACCCAGATGAACCAGATCTGACATGACTCTAAGCATAGCAGGCATAGCAAGGTAGGAACAACACATTCATATGGCTCAATCAACTCCTACACACGCTAGTGGGTTTCATCTAGTTATTGTGGCAATGACAGGTCATGTAGAGGAAATGGGTTCAACTACCGTAGCACACAGCAGTTTGAATCGCGTTGTCTTAATGCGGTAAAAGAGAGCAGAAGCGAGAACATGGGATTGTATCGATATGACCAAATGGTTGGTTGCTTGCCTGATGAGTCAGTGCACTAATATTATTCTTCGTTGGGGTAATCGCGGTACTCCTCGGGGACAGAACCTGCCGCAGAGAGCACCGATACACAAACATCACCAAACAATATGCAACAATATGATGCATGCATGAGACATGGCAAAATGAGTGTATTGGGCTAATGCAACTAAGACCAGATGGGTTTGTACTATTTTGAACCAAACATTCAAGTTTCGAACTCATAAGTGGCCCTTTTAAGTGCTTTAACTAGTTATGTACTAAACAACAGGTTAACTTGATTAAACATGGATGAAACCAGTACAGATGGATAGATTGGATTTTTTTGATCATTTTTCATATATAACACTTTGCATTTGGAGCTACAGATTAATTTCTATGATTTTTTGAAGTTTGTGGTATTTTCTGGAATTTCCTGTGTAATAATAATTCCAGTAAATAACTTACTGCGTCAGCATTACGTCAGGATGACGTCAGTGGTCAACGGAGCTGGTCCAGGTCAAACTGACCAGTGGGTCCCGCGTGTCAGTAGTTATTTAAACTAACTAAATTTAGTTAGTGCTAATCTAAGTTAATTAGCAGAACGGGCCCCACTTGTCATAGACTCAGAGGGAGTCAACCTGGGCCCACCCAATCAAGTCAACAGGGTCAAACCCACCGACGTTTAGCCGCCGGTGAGGCCAGACGCGGCGGAGAGAGTGCATTAGTGCGTTCCGGCGACCAAATGAGCGGCGGAGGGCGTCTACGCATAGCTGGGAGTAAGATGCAGCTCTTGGTGGTGGTGGTTGAGCTCGGGGTGGCCGGAAACATCGCCGACGACGACCTTGGCGGTCGCCGGAGTTGGGTGAAGATGAACCCGAGGCTACGGGACACAGCGAGGCTCTTGGTGAGGGGTGTTGGACTCTTGGGGATGCAGTGAGTGTGTTGGACACGGTGGTGTGGCCGGTGGTTGGCCGGAGACACGTCGGCAACGAGCTCGGCGGTGGCGCGTGCGGTGAAGCTTCGTGTGCTCGCTGTGGTGCACGAGAGCGAGAAAGGGAAGGGGAGAAGGTAGCTGGGCTCACGGAGGTCTCGAGGAAGCAGACGGCGCGGTCGGGGACGAGCTGGTGCGGCGGCGACGGTGAAAGGGATCTCCGGCGATGGCGGGGTCGGACGAGGTTGGTGCAGAGGCCTCGGGGCAGGTGAGCGCTCGGGGCTCGGCTAGCTCGAAGTAGAGGAGGGCGGCGGAGCTCCTGGACAGGGTGGCACGGCGCAGGGACGACGGAGAGCGCGAGCTTCACGGCGGTGCGGGCGCGGCAGCGTCGGCCATGGAACGGGAGAGCGAGGGAGAGAGGAAGGGGGCGAATGGATGTGTCCACGGGGTTCGGGGCACGACGTGGAGGTCATACCGACCAGCAGAGCAGTGAGGGGAGGAAGCAGGGCGGCGAGCAGCTGCGTGGCGCACGCTGGAGTCGCAGTCGAGCACCTGCCTGCCTGCCTGGCCGAGTCAAGCAGCTCGCTGGACCGACTGTTGGGCTGGGCCGGCTAGGTGGGCCGGGTGGTGGGCTGCCAGGTTAGTTCCTTCTCTCTCTCTTTTATTTAGGTTTTCTATTTCTTCTGTAACTTTGTGGACTTTCTAAAAATACCTAAACAGCTCCAAAAATCCCCAAACTGCTCATGCCCACTGTTTATAATATAAACAACATGGAACATTTTAGTTTAGGATTATTTGGACATTTACAATATTTTATAAATTTTAAATGTCCAAATTCAAATACTTATGATTTAATTCAAAGACCTTAGGATGACCTAGAAAATTGTGCACCACTTTTGGCAGAGGTTCTGAACCAAAACAAAAATGATGGACATTTTAGAAGGGCATTTCAGGTTCACTGAAAATATTTTTAGTAAACCCTAGTTGGATTCAGAGGGGGCTGGGGGTTCTGTCATCCCCATTTCAAGTTTCTGTTGAATGGAATAGACATGATGCAACACTCTAATGCATGAACTAGCTAGGGTGTGACAGTGGTGGAGGAACTCATTGATCGGTATGACGTCATCACCTAGACTAGCATGGCAGGTGTCGGTGTCAAAACCGGCGGATCTCGGGTAGGGGGTCCTGAACTGTGCGTCTAAGGCTAATGGTAACAGGAGACTGGGGACATGATGTTTACCCAGGTTCGGACCCTCTCGATGGAGGTAATACCCTACTTCCTGCTTGATTGATCTTGATGATATGGGTGTTACAAGAGTTGATCTACCACGAGATCGTAGAGGCTAAACCCTAGAAGCTAGCCTATGATTATGATTGTTCTCCTCCTACGGACTAAACCCTCCGGTTTATATAGACACCGGAGGGGGCTAGGGTTACATAGAGTCGGTTACAGAGAAGGAGATCTATCATCCGAATCACCAAACTTGCCTTCCATGCAAAGGAGAGTCACATCCAGACACGGGACGAAGTCTTCAATCTTGTATCTTCATAGTCCAACAGTCCGGTCAAAGTATATAGTCCGGCTGTCCGGATACCCCCTTATCCAGGACTCCCTCAGTAGCCCATGAACCAGGCTTCAATGACGATGAGTCCGGCATGCAGATTGTCTTCGGCATTGCAAGGCGGGTTCCATCTCCGAATACTCCGTAGAAGATTTCGAACACAAGGATCGTGTCTGGCTATGCAAAGACAATTCCCCCATTTCACCGTAGAGAGTGTAGTTTTTAACAAATCACATCTACTGACAATTTCCGTAGAGTGATATCACGCCATGGTCTGTGTCGTGGAATTGTCACGGTAGATGTCCTTAGTGTGAGGACTTAGTCGCGAGGCTAATGCATCTATGCGGTAGCTTTAGAGGGGTTGGGCGGAATCGAGAGACGCAACACAAGACAAGGATTTAGACAGCTTCGAGCCCCGGGAAAGATCAACCAGTAATAACCCTACATGCTGTTTGTGGCCAGGTCTCATTATGATCATGAGGAAGTCGCCGTAAACCGGCTCTCCTCTAGTTGTGTCTAGCCCTAGAGATTGTTTCTTGTTGCTTGTCCCTCTTTGGGGTGCCCTGCCCCTCCTTATATAAGTTGGAGGGGCGGGTTACATGACTAGTCCTAGTAGGATTAGGATTACTCTATTACAAGTGGAGTCCTAGTCTTGCTTCCTTTTGTAGGAGAACATTCCCTATGCCTTTTCTCTTAAGTCGGCCCAGCATAGCATGATCCGGCCTTCTGGGCTTGAGTCTTGTCGATCGTCTGACCCGCCCGTCGAGTCACTAATAGGTCGTGAAAGATCAGGCGGGTCTCCAGTGAGTCGTCAAATGTCTGTCGGGCACCACGGTGAGCCGCCAAGTCTGGTCGGGTCATACAGCGGGTGTCGGTGTCAAAACTGGCAGATCTCGAGTAGGGGGTCCTGAACTGTGCATCTAGGCGGATGGTAACAGGAGACAAGGGACACGATGTTTTTACCCAGGTTCGGGCCCTCTCGATGGAGGTAAAACCCTACTCCTGCTTGATTAATATTGATGATATGGGTAGTACAAGAGTTGATCTACCATGAGATCAGAGAGGGTAAACCCTAGAAGCTAGCCTATGGTATGATTGTTGTTCGTCCTACGGACTAAAACTCTCCGGTTTATATAGACACCGGAGAGGGTTAGGGTTACACAGAGTCGGTTACAATGGGAGGAGATCTTCATATCGAATCACCAAGATTGCCTTCCACGCCAAGGAAAGTCCTATCCGGACACGGGACGAAGTCTTCAATCTTGTATCTTCATAGTCTGGGAGTCCGGCCAAAGGTCATAGTCCGACCATCCGGACACCCCCTAATCCAGGACTCCCTCAGTAGCCCCTGAACCAGGCTTCAATGACGACGAGTCCGGCGTGCAAATTGTCTTCGACATTGCAAGGCGGGTTCCTCCTCCGAATATTTCATAGAAGATGTTGAACACAAGGATAGTGTCCGGCTCTGCAAAATAAGTTCCACATACCACCGTAGAGAGAATAATATCTGCACAAATCTAATCTGCTAACGTATTCCGCAGCATGACATCACGCCACGGCCAAGCCTTTACGAATCGTTTTACTGTTCCACCTCAGCACGCTTAGCGAGGAGGTTTCCTTGGCACGTCTTGTCAAAGCAGAGATCGTGTCATCAATACGGGCGTGGGTAACCCAACCGCGGCGTTTGGAAGATAAGCGAGCTTTATTAGGCTGGTGGGGGCTCATAGTTTCGGCCGCCCATATAAGGGGATAAGGATTCACCCTTTCCATTTACGCCTTCTTCCTCCTTTGCTTATCTATTCCTGCGCACTCGAGCTCCAGCGCCCAAGTCAGCACTTCCCACCTCAAACTTCTCCAATCATGTCCGGAGCGGGAGGTAGATGGATGGCCTCCTCCATCACGGAGGGGCAAATCAGAAAGTTGAGGAAGGCCGGATACTTGTCTGACGACATCGCGCACCGGCTTCCAGATAAGGGGCAACTCATCCCCACCCCTGGGCCCCATGAGAGGGTCGTATTTCTCCCCCATTTCCTCCGCGGACTGGGCTTTCCTCTTCACCCGTTCGTCCGAGGGTTCATGTTCTACTATGGCCTGGACTTCCACGATCTGGCCCCGAACTTCATCCTCAACATCTCGGCGTTTATCGTCGTGTGTGAGGCCTTCCTCCGCATCCAGCCTCACTTTGGCCTATGGCTGAAGATCTTCAGCATCAAGCCGAAGGTCGTGGGCGGCCGCGAAGCGGAGTGCGGAGGCGCCATGGTGGGCAAGATAGCCAACGTTATATGGCTCGAGGGCGCCTTCATAGAGACCATCAAAGGGTGGCAATCGGGGTGGTTCTATATCATCGAGCCGCGTGACCATGAATGGGCAGCGGCCCCCGAATTCCAACCTGGCATCCCCACAGGCTCACATCTTGGAAAGAGACGGCCCTGTTGTGGGGTAGTCTGGAAGAGGTGACCGGACTCCAAACCTACGTCCGAGACCTGGTGAACAAGAAGGTTAAGCTTGTCAACGTAGTCCAGGTCATGCTCTTCCTCCGGATCCTCCCGTGTCAACGACGGGCCTTCAACTTGTGGTAGTTCTACCCGGCTCAGCACCAGACTCTGTCTCGGCTCTTCGACACAAAGCACGAGACGCTTGGAGGGTGCTATTCAAGAGCTCCGAGGTCTCCCCTCCCGTCACCGAGGATCGCGGATTCTGCGCCAAGCGCCAAGCCACCGAGGTAAGCTTGCATTTAGTCCTTCACGGGACACTTGATTTTCACAGTTTGATTCCATGTAGGATCTGAACTCCTGCTCCTTTGACAGGACTGGAAGAGGACATCCGAACAGTTCGACTATCCGGCCCCTTTGCCCGAAGGCCCAACAGACGCACGCTTGACAAAGCTGCTGGTTCCGGCACCTCACGTGGTGCCGGAGAAGAAGGCCAAGAAGAAGGCCACAAGGACCCGAAAGAGTTCCCAGCGCCTGGTGGTGTCGAATTCATTGCCTGACAACCCCGAAGCACCCTCCGCCTCTGAGGACGAGGAGGAGGAAGAAGAAGATGCCTCTCCCCCTCCAGCGGGGGGAGGAAAGAAAGGGAAGGCAGTCCCAACTTGGGAGGACGGAGGGTCCAAGAAGGGGAGGACACTTCTGCCGGACTACGTCTCCGATGCCGAAGACGGCGGGGAGGAATGGCCATCCAGGGTCAAGCCCCTGGCAAGATCGTAAGTATCCGGATACCAGAATAACTTATGGTGCTCCTCTATTGTATGGTACCTTCTGACGCCGAATTCAATCATGCAGTCCGCCCAAGGCTCAGCTCGGCGATTCGTCGAGCGGCTCCCTGGATTCGTCGGATGTTAATAGCGCTTCACTTCCGACGGCCTCCTCCCCTCTCCCCACGAATGACGCCGAGGTGGAGTCCCCAAAGGGACTAGACCAGGAGGAGGTGGCCCTGGAGGCGCCGCAAGGCGACATCCCGGACTCCAGGCCCAAAGGGGGTAAAGTCCCAGAGGGATCTAAGTCTGGCCCCGGGCCGGACACCGCTCCGAAACCATCAACGGTTCCAGAGTCCGGTAGGCGGCGCCTTCGCAAGAAGGGCACGCCTACGACACCAGCGGCCTCCGTCCAACCGAAGACACCGGACAATTTTCTGGAGGTGCTTAACGGCGCCTCCATCGACGAGGAGCACCGCACTGTTATGAGTGCGGTGATCCAGAAGGTTTAGTCCACCAAGAGCAGGCTGACAGAAGCCTGTACCAACCTGCTAACAGGCTTCGAGGTATGTATTCAAAACATATAAAAATGTTACCGCATAGACAGTAGCCCCTGATGCTCAATTTGGTGTTTGGAAAGAAAAGCCGGACTGAGAATCTAAAAAGATATACGCAGGAGTCTAATATAAATATGTCAATATGCGAATGCAGGCTGCGCTGCTGACCTCTGCCGCACTGACTGCAGAGGTCGATGCATTGAAGCAGAGCCTTGAGCGGTCCGAGAACGAGCTCGGCCGTGCCAAGAAGCAGCTCGAGGACAAAGAAGGTTTGTAGTACCGTATGTAAATGTATATATAAATACCTGGTTGCAAATAATGATAGGACCAACGTGAATATTACAGGGGCCACAACCGAGGTGGCAACCCTGAAGGAAGCGCTTTCCAAGGCTGAAGACAATGCGGCCATGGAGCGCTCAGAGCGAGAGAAACAAGAGGCGCAGGTGGCGGAGGTGCGGCAAGAGCTCGATGCTCTTGTGAAAAAACATGAGAGGTTAGAGCTTGACTCAAAGACTCGAGAGTCCGAGCTTGCCTCGGCACTTGAAAGCGCCAAATCTGCCAATGCCGAAGCCCAAAAAGCCCTCCAGGAGATTGAGGCGATGAAAAAGATTGCGGCGGGTAAGGCATTCTTTATGCAAAGCAAGCATGTGAAAGTAAATTACCTGTTACTTACCCTCATCCGGAGTTCTCCAGGAGCGTTCGCAGATCTGCCCCGCAGTGTATCCGATGCCACCGCATTCTACCGGGCCGAGGAAGGAAGCTCGACGGAGAAGGTGTTCTCCCAGTATGCTGAGGCCGAACACCCGGTGCCCTTGAGCGACCAGCTGAAGCAGCTGGTCGAGCTTCATAAGGCAGCCGAACAGGCCATGAAGGGCCTGATAGGCCGGCTGTGGCCTGGTGAGGTCATGCCTTTGAGCTACTTTGGGTTGGTGCGGCGGCTGATGGATGCCTGCCCACGGCTTGAAGACATCAAGCGTTACGTGTGTATCGAGGGCGCCCGTAGGGCTTTTGCCCGTGCTAAAGTGCACTGGGGCAAGATGGATGCTGAGAAGCTGGTGAAGGATGGGCCGCCGGAGGGGAAGGAGCATCGCAGGCCCGAGATGTATTATGAGGGCGTCCTGAAGGGTGCCCGTCTTGTGGCGGAGGAATGTACCATGGATGTAATTTTTGAGTAAACTCGCTCGAATTTGTCCTGTGCGCTGAAAACTTGTTCATATGCGCTAAGAAATGCTTTTTGAATTTAAAATATATCCTTTTGTGCGGCTGTTTATGAAATCTGAGAGATGCAAGTCGTCGGCTTCTACCCCGATGCCACGAGTGCTGGGGTGTTCGGGATAAACCTGAGCGCTCTTGTTCCCATTCTTGGGTCCATCTAGGGAGGCGCTCAGCACAACGAACAAGGCCATCGGACTTATAATGCTTTATCACTCTCACTTAGCCATAGAATTCTATAATTTTAAATTTCGGCGAAGCCCCTAGTATTCGGAAGACTGAGTTCGGGGCGCTATCCATGCCTAGGCCAGATAAATCCGGCTCCTCGCTCTAAGCAGCATAAGTCTTTAGGGACTCGAAAAACCTCGCGAACAGCGACCGGTCTCTCGCACTATCATGACGGTCAGTTTTAGCTTTCTCTACTGAGGTGTTAACCCAGCTCAACTGGGGCACAATCGCAGTAGTTCTCCCAGCGCTACCTTAGCCAACATTGCGGAACGTAAGGTACCAAAACATGGGAGCCGGGCAAACCCAACTATTGACCCAAGTCATGATTCGGAGCTGATGCATATAGTGCTATAAGTTCGGGGTGCCGCAC
Source organism: Triticum aestivum (assembly GCF_018294505.1). Taxonomy (NCBI): domain Eukaryota; kingdom Viridiplantae; phylum Streptophyta; class Magnoliopsida; order Poales; family Poaceae; genus Triticum; species Triticum aestivum. The sequence goes on along the minus strand of NC_057813.1, from coordinate 577,425,481 downwards.
TCATGAGAGTGGTCGGTCTTCTCGCACCGTATTATGGGGTGCTTAAGCCCCTGGTGTATTGGCCATACCAAAGTGTACGGTTGCATAATGTCATGACTGAACATATTTGTATAAAAATAAATGAATACAATAATAGATAAGAGCTATGTATTGTTTATTAAAAAGGGTTGCTATGGAAGCAGAACGATACAAATAGTGCGATAAGCAAGAGATGGGGTTATTTGACATGTCCCCCCCCCCCCAGGGGCAAGCTGCGAGATTTTAAGTAAAAAAGGTATTTAGCTCGTTATAGAGACCACCTGGACATTTAACGTGGCTTGTTGTCTCCCTGGCTGTTGCATCGTGTGTTCGGCGAGTGTATTGCCGGACAGGCCTTCCGGATAGTTGGGTCCTGAAAGTATATATATATATATATATATAAAGGAAACGGCAGAATATGGAGCCCCTTGTGCGGTTGAGCCGCATTCTGGGTGTGTCGTGGTTGTGCCCCTCCCCTTATGCCCATGGTATTTCCAAAGCGTAATTATGTACGCGTGGTACCACTATCGCCATCTGGCGAGGGCTGGGGTTGGGGCCGTACTGCTATGCTTGCTCGGAACGTGCCAGTCGGTTTTGTTGTAGGTTACTTCGGGCGCGCTTGACGTTCTCCGGACGTTTAACACCCGGAATGGAGAATTGCCTTGAGAGGCTACTTTGTACTTCCGCCGCCAGGGCCGCCGTGTGCTCCTCCGTTCGGAGAGAGCGTTCGGTGTTTCCATTGACCGTGATGACTCCGTGAGGGCCTGGCATCTTGAGCTTGAGGTATGCGTAGTGCGGCGCCGCTTTGAATTTTGCGAATGCGGTTCGTCCGAGCAGGGCGTGATAGCCACTATGGAATGGGACTATGTCGAAGATTAACTCTTCGCTTCGGAAATTATCCGGGGATCCGAAGTCCACTTTGAGTAACCGAGCTGTACAGCTGGCTTCTACACCAGGTATGACTCCTTTAAAGGTTGTCTTTGTGGGTTTAATCCTTGAGGGATCTATACCCATTTTTTGCACTGTATCCTGATAAAGCAGGTTTAGGCTGCTGCCGCCGTCCATGAGGACTCTAGTGAGGTGAAATCCGTCAATGATTGGGTCTAGTACCAATGTGGCGAATCCGCCGTGACGAATGCTAGTGGGGTGGTCCCTTCGATCAAAAGTGATCGGGCAGGAGGACCATGGGTTGAACTTTAGGGCGACTGGCTCCAACGCATAGGCATCCTTGAGAGCATGCTTCTGCTCCCTTTTGGGGATATGGGTTGCGTATATCATGTTCACCGTCCACACTTGCGGGGGGAAGCCCTTCTGTCTCTGTTATTCGGCGGCCGGGGCTCCTCCTCGTCATCGCTATGCAGCCCCTTGTCTCTGGTTTTGGCACTTAACTTGCCTGCCTGCTTGAACACCCAACAATCCCTGTTGGTGTGGTTGGCTAGTTGTTCGGGGGTGCCATGTATCTGGCACGAGCGATCGAGTATCCGGTCTAAACTGGATGGGCCCGGAGGGTTTCTTTTGAATGGCTTCTTCCGCTGACCGGGTTTAGAGCCTCTGAATCCGGCATTAACTGCTGTATCCTCAGTATTGTCACCGTTAATGCAGCGTTTGTGCTTGTTACAACGTGACCTGAAATTGTTGTCCTTGGTATTCGAATTGCCAGGGCTCTTGGTTATGTTATTGCTACGAGCTAGCCAGCTGTCTTCTCCCGCGCAAAAGCGGGACATGAGTGTCGTGAGGGCTGCCATAGATTTCGGCTTTTCCTGTCCTAGGTGTCGGGCAAGCCATTCGTCTCGGATGTTGTGCCTGAAGGCTACAAGGGCCTCTGCGTCCGGACAGTCGACTATTTGATTTTTCTTGGTTAGGAACCGTGTCCAGAATTGTCTGGCCGATTCCTCTGGCTGCTGGATTATGTGGCTTAGGTCATCGGCGTCTGGTGGTCGCACATAAGTGCCCTGGAAGTTGTTTAGGAATGTGGATTCTAGGTTCTCCCAGCAACTAATTGACTCTGCTAGCAGGTTGTTAAGCCAATGCCGAGCTGGTACTTTAAGCTTGAGCGGGAGGTATTTGATGGTGTGTCGATCATCACCACGGGCCATGTGGATATGAAGGAGAAAATCCTCGATCCATACCGCGGGATCTGTTGTGCCATCGTATGATTCGATGTTTACGGGTTTAAAACCCTCAGGGATTTGATGATCCATTACTTCGTCTGTGAAGCATAGTGGGTGTGCGGCGCCCCTGTACTGGGCTATATCGCGATGTAGCTCGAATGAGCTTTGTCTGTTGTGTTTATCATATCCGGCGTGATGGTTATCGTCACATGACATGGGGCGCCCACGCGATCCGTAGATCGATCTTATTTGCCTTGCCTTGTCCTCAATTATGTCTCGCAGGTCTGTTGCGTTTCCCCGTGCTCTGGTATTTTTGGAGCGGCGCCAGGGTGCGGCTTGAGTTGAGGGCCGAAAGGCCTCTCTGTCGCGGCCACGGGGTGGCCGATCGGGCGCATCGTACGTTGGTGATGTAGGTTTAGTTGCTTCCTCCTCTAGTTGGGGTAGCAGCCTACGCTTTGGGTAGCTCTTGGAGGGGCGTTCGAGTTTATACTCTTCGGCCGCCAGGACTTCAGTCCATCTGTCGGCTAGCAAGTCTTGGTCAGCTCTAAGCTGCTGCTGTTTTTTCTTGAGGCTGCTTGCCGTGGCCATAAGACTGTGTTTCAAACGCTCTTGTTCGACGGGATCCTCTGGCACGACGAATTCGTCGTCGTCGAGGCTTGCCTCGTCTTCGGAGGGAGGCATATAATTGTCGTCCTCGACCTCCCTGTCTGCCGCTCTCTCATGAGGGATGGCTCCTCCGTCCTCCTACGCTAAATCCTGCTGGAGGGGGTTGTCTTTGGCACTATCCGGGGTGTTGTTGTCTCCAGTGCCGGACTCGCCGTTTTTGCTTTGGCGGGATTTAGAGCGGCGCTGCTGACGTTGGCGCTTGGGTTGCTTCTTGTAGGGCTCGTCCTCCATTTTTTCATCGCCATCCCCTGCTTTGGGGGTGTCCACCATGTATATGTCATATGATGAGGTGGCTTTCCAGTGCCCTATAGGTGCTGGTTCTTGGTCATCTCCTTCATCGGCGTTCATACCGTCAATGTCTTCGGAGTCGAAGTCGAGCATGTCGGTTAGGTCGTTGACTGTGGCTACGAAGTGGGTGGTGGGTGGGTTTCGAATTTCTTCGTCGTCTGCATCCCATCCTTGCTGACCATAGTCCGGCCAGGGCTTTCCTAACAAAGAGAGAGACTTTGGTGAATTCAGGATATCACCAAAGGGCGAGTGCTGAAAGACGTCCGCAGAGGTGAACTCCATGATCGGAGCCCAATCGGGTTCGATCAGAAGGGGTGCAGAAGATTCGGAGTCCGGAAAGGAGTCCGGCACCTTGGAGTCACAGGCCTCGCAAAGGACTAGGCTGGTATTCGTCTCTATCGCCGTAGAGATTGCAGCTCCCCGGGGTGGCGTCCAACCGTCCGTCCTCGACTGGAGCAGTCGGCTCCGAGCTAATGGTCGGAGCGGACACCTGACTGGCGCTCTGGGCCGCTGTCCGGCGGCAAAGCTAGATCATGCCCATCGTGATAGTGCAGCACGCTCGGCCGTGGCTCGAATCCGTCGAAGATCAAGTCCCCGCGGATGTCGGCCGTGTAGTTTAAGCTTACAAACCTGACCTGATGGCCAGGGGCGTAGCTTTCGATCTGTTCCAGATGGCCAAGCAAATTGGCCCGTAGTTCGAAGCCGCCGAATACGAAGATCTGTCCGGGGAGAAAAGTCTCACCCTGGACCGCGTCATGGTTGATGATCGAAGAAGCCATCGGGCCTAAAGGTGACGACACAGAGGAACTCTCAATGAAAGCACCAATGTCAGTGTCAAAACCGGCGGATCTCGAGTAGGGGGTCCCGAACTGTGCGTCTAGGCGGATGGTAACAGGAGACAAGGGACACGATGTTTTTACCCAGGTTCGGGCCCTCTCGATGGAGGTAAAACCCTACTCCTGTTTGATTAATATTGATGATATGGGTAGTACAAGAGTTGATCTACCACGATATCAGAGAGGCTAAACCCTAGAAGCTAGCCTATGGTATGATTGTTGTTCGTCCTACAGACTAAAACTCTCCGGTTTATATAGACACCAAAGAGGGCTAGGGTTACACAGAGTCGGTTACAATGGGAGGAGATCTTCATATCGAATCGCCAAGCTTGCCTTCCATGCCAAGGAAAGTCCTATCCGGACACGGGACAAAGTCTTCAATCTTGTATCTTCATAGTCTGGGAGTCCGGCCAAAGGTCATAGTCCGGCCATCCGGACACCCCCTAATCCAGGACTCCCTCAGTGGGGTATATCCTCGACATTAGCCCCTAGTTTAGCTTGGATTTATTCATGGTAAACTTATCCTGCAAAACAAGACCAACTTTGATAGATAATATGTCGTGGTCGAAGGTTCTTTTGAGCCGGCATTTCATCATTGTTAAGTCCTTGTCATTTCCTTGTTGATGTATACATGTCCATGATCTCATAGAAAATCTTCCTTAGCAGATATGTTTCAACTTTATCAATGCAAAAAATCCAGATACTTCTTCTGGAAAAATCCGGTCAATAGACCAGCTTCATAATCAATTTGCTGACATTAGTTTCTTGTAGAGAAATATTATAAGAAACAATCCATTTGAGTCGATTTGCAAAGCTCCAGCTTAATAAACATATTGGACTCAAGATTCATCTGGTGATCCGCCGGTTTAAGGATATAGAGGCTGGCGAGTTATAATTGCCAAAACTGTCGACTTGTAAATATTGACAGCACCGGGTCACAATTGTTGCTCACTCCAAGTTTGAAAGTGTACCTCCCTTATATTCATATCACTTGTAGCCCCCAAGTGCCGGGTCATTATGAAATAATGAGCAGGGACATTGTAAATATGATCATGTAAACTTGAGCAGCAACGTCTAGCCCCCAAGGGCCGGCTCAGTAAGATAATACTGAGCTGGGACTTTGTATATAATTCATTGATAATAACATCATATGATGTAATCTCTACCATGGGGCTTGAACCCACGTCCATAAGGTTAGGAGCTTTGTACTCTACCAACTGAATAGTGGATCTTTCAATATAATGGACTGAGGCTTGTGTACCTTGAATTTTTGACAGGAGCAATTGGTAGCCCCCAAGGGCTGGCTCATTACAATGTGATGAGTCGGGTCTTCAATAAGTTGATCAAAAAAATGACTTTACTTTAGCCCCCAAGTGTCATGGTGCATGCTGGCAGTGACATGAGACTTGCATATTTGATGGAACCTCAATTTGAATAATGTAGCCCCCAAGTGCCGGGTCGTAAGCCTGCAGCGACTCGGGACTATTCCTTCCAATAAATCATATCAATTGATAAAATAGTAGCCATTGCGCCAAAGCGACTTTGAATACCTTATTATAACACTTATCAGTTGACAAGTAAACCCGGAGTTTAAATACTCGGCGGCTCTTGTCCGATGGCGACTTAATGCAAATCCTGCACAGAGTTTAAACAACAATGCCCTGGCGACTTAACGTCAAAGCCAGGGCGGGTAACAACCCAAAGATAATATAGTCTTTATGCAATTATGGAAAAGACTAGGACTAAGGCCATTCAAGCCTAAACATACTGGCGACTTAACGCCAAAAGCCAGGGTGGGTTATCCAACCTCGCATATTTATATAATCAGGAAAACATACCTGTAGAAATTGGCTCATACTGCCGGCTTACATCGCCGTATCCAATAAAGGCAATAATCCAATGATTGATACGCACATGATTCCAATGGCGCAATCCAAAATATACCGGCGACTTAAAGTCCATAGCCTGGGCCGGTTTAAACATAATCATGTATAAACAATATCATACCTGTGATACTGAATCGCATTGCCGGCTTATGATACCTGTGTAGTAAGGGTGATAACCCAATCTTGTAGAAGCCAAGACTTCCAAATGTTTGATGATTGTCATATGCTGGCAACTTATCGTCCAAAGCCAAGCCGGGTTAAATAGAAACCACATATATATGCCTCAGATCCGAACAAAAAAGTCTCAAGACAAAACCAAAGACATCTTTCAAAAACTTAGACCAAATAAAAAGAAAAAATCGAGGCTTCTGATTCGAATACGATCAGTAAACCATTCCAAAGGGGTTAAGCTAGGATTCAAATATGATCATGTAGCCCCAGTGGCTTTGGTGTTGCGCCGATCAAGAGGGTACCGACAGCTATGTTCTCTTTGGTTCGAATATGACCTATGTTTGAACAGGAAGCCCCCAAATGACCTTGAGAGTTTTTTAACGACTCTGATTCGAATACGATCAAAGTCGGACCGAAAAGGGGTTAAGCTATGATTCGGATACGATCAAGAAGCCCCCTAGTGAGTTTGGCATTGTGCCGATCAAGAGGGTACCGACAGCTATGTTCTCTTTGGTTCGAATACGACCTATGTTTGAACAGGAAGCCCCCTAGTGATCATTGAAGCAAGGTACCTATGTTTGAGTTGTGCTTTGCAACAGACTCTCTTTGGTTCCTTTAATTTTCTCCAAGAACTCGAACTTGCGAGAGATTAATTCTTTTTGAACCGGAACTTTAAACCGGATTTGAGAGCTTCAGAGCTTTGTGGGAGATAAGTTTCCCTTGAACCAGAATCCTTCTTTATTAAGCCGGAGATTCTCTGACGGCCTTCAAATTTTCCCCATTAGTGCAGTAGCCTCCGAGACCGGGTTATCTTCCCTCCACTAGCCGGGGTTCTTGAATCTGCTTTAAACTGGCAATCATTTACTGAGTCGTGTCATCCTAGCCCCCAAGTCTCAAGGCAACTTGAAGAGTTGGCTTGAGATTCTCCATAGTTGACCATGATATAGACCGGTTTGAGTCCTGCATGGGAGAACTTGCAAGCCAAAGTAATTGCTCTTAAAGAAAATAATATGTAATATAATATACTGGACGGATTTCATCTGATATGTTAGGCCAGTGATTATGCACCGCGGAGTTGATGATCACCATGGTGAAGCTGAAATCAAGCACGACCGAGTTGGCCACGAGAGCAGATATATGAACCGGTCGTGGCGTTGTAAGCCAGTGCGGACGACAAGTTAATCACGGGTGCAGCCCTGGCGGGTTGATGTAGACTAAGATGCACGAGCGGCGGCTTGCACACACCCGTTCAACAGCAAGCGGGTGCAGACGCCGGTGCATGATGATGCTAACGCATATTCCATAGATGCAGCATGACACCACCCTTTTTAATGAATCAGTGTTCTGCACATAAAAAATATACAGACCAAAGCAATTGTTTTTGGACAAAAAACAATATATGCTAAAAAATAGACTTTAGATGGATATCACCTGATTTGTCTGGATGATGTACGGAGTTGTATATTCCATCCATAAACCACCTGCAGAAAATGGCACACCGGCGGCTTAAATGGAGGTGTGTGAGTCAGGGCGACTCTATACACGGCAGGACAGCTCAACACGACTGCAGCGGCGGGTCGCGGTGTTGGAGGTTTTAGAACTGCACAACATCTGCTCCGGCGGGGACGGCTCAACGGCTGCTTCAATTTTCCTTTGTGGAGTCGCGCAGAGCTCACGGCGTGGTGAAGTGACGGGACAAGCCGGTGGCGGCCTTCGGACGGCAGCCAGCAGGGCGAGGTAGCGGTGCTGAAAACCAGCGAACCATCGTACCGTTTGCGGAGGTTGCGACGCAGGCGGCCGACCCAGAGGCGAAACGGCTTAACGAGGTCTGTGGGCGTAGTGACCCGGAGGACCGCAGACCGGCTCGAAGGTGCGGTTGGTCATCTCAATCGCGGTGACAGAAGGTAGAAGCAACAACAAACCGGACACCCGCTCGATCTAGTCAACGGCATATTACGAGTCTATGTAGTTACCCAATTCCGGGTCGTAGATTTGTAGCTGCAGCTACAATTCAGCTCTATGGGAGCCGTCATGGCTCACAAATAAAAACGAGCCACAACAATAGAGTGGCTGGCGCCTCGGCGGCAGCAGGACCTGCGGTTGAAGCGGCTTGATGGCTCGTCGGAAGCAGGAGTTTAAGCCCTTCCTGTATTTTATCCTGATGAGTAGCTTTCACGTGAGGAGGTAAAGATCCATTAGACCTTGGTCCATGTGCCCATTACTGATACTAGTAGTATTTTACTAATTTTATCCCGGTGAGGAGACCACATGGGTTGACTGATCCTGAACTTGGATGTATCTGCCCGCGTCATGCGCGTCCTCTGAGCTGCGATGAGTGGTGTACTGATTCGACTTGTAGCTCTAATCTTTCATGTGTACAGGTAGCACTCCGAACTTGATATAAACACGGACGAACGACGGAACCGTCCAATCCTGTCGGTCTAGTAGTATTTGTACACGTTGCAGTAGTGGCGGGTTGACTCGGAGGCAGCCGACGGACTAGGCCGCGCCCACGAGGCCATGACCATAGCGGCAGAGGTGAAGCGGGTCAACCCAGGCGGGTTAGCGAGCCAAGGTGGCGAAGGTTGCAGGTGACGCAAGACGTGTGATGGCGGCACGGGGTCACGGAGGCATCATGGCGGCTCGTCGAGTGACGTCTCAGCGAGGACAGGTGGATCTGGCCACTGGGCGTCACGCGGGCGGGTGCTGGAGTTCAGATTGTGGCTGGCTCCGCTTCCGGATCATGGCTCCCCGCTCTCTCTTTTTTTTAACCATCAGTCCATCACGTGGCAGAGTACTAATTGAAAGTACTAATTGAAGTAGTCGGATTGCTACTGTTGTCTCGTATAATCAGAGGTGTCTTTCCCTTGCATGTGCTTGTGCCTAGCTTGATCGATTGGAGGAAAACAACGACTACGGTGACGACCAAAGCACAAGATGACTTCGCGTCGGCCTCTGCGCACACGTCCCATAATTCGAGAAGCAAAAACGCAGCGGAAAGTTTTAATCTTGGTCTTGGTGATTTTTCTGGACGGCAGCAGTGGAGCTGACGCAGCCCTAGCTCTCTCTCGATTACAATCTTGTACATGTCGCCACTGAAAACTTCTTTTGATCTTGGTGAATTTGTAGTTGACGTGAATTCTTTCATGCTGAATTTTTCTTCACACTAAAAATTGTGAACTTTCCAATCCCTGAGAAAGATCCCTCCAAAAACTCAGCACCATCATGCGCAGGCTCCACGGTGGGCGCCAACTGTCGTGGAATTGTCACGGCAGATGTCCTTAGTGTGAGGACTTAGTCGCGAGGCCAACGCATCTATGCGGTAGCTTGAGAGGGGTTGAGCGGAATCGAGAGGCGCAACACAAGACAAGGATTTAGACAGCTTCGGGCCCCGGGAAACGTCGTTCGGTAATAATCCTACATGCTGTTTGTGGCTAGGTCTCATTAGGATCATGAGGAAGTCTAGGGCTAAACACAACTAGAGGAGAGCCGGTTTACGGCGACTTCCTCATGATCATAATGAGACCTAGCCACAAACAGCATGTAGGATTATTACCGGACGACGTTTCCCGGGGCCCGAAGCTGTCTACATCCTTGTCTTGTGTTGCTCTCGATTCTGCTCAACCCCTCTCAAGCTACTGCATAGATGCGTTGGCCTCGCGACTAAGTCCTCACACTAAGGACATCTGCCGTGACAATTCCACGACAGTCCGGTTTTTATTCGAACCGTTTTCTTCTAATCAGCAACTGCGCATATTGCGAGGCGGTTTCCTTGGCACGTCTTGTCGAAGCAGAGATCGTGCCCCCCTTATCGCGGGATTCTCATCAATACAGGTGTGGGTAACCCAACTGCACCACCAAACGCGGTGAGTGGGGAACGAGCAGGTTTCATTAGGCAAGCGGGGAGGCGCAAAGTTTCATTGCCTCTATAAAGAAGAAAGGCCTCTTCCTTTTCATCCACGTCTTCTCCTTCTGCTCATCCATTCTCTTTCACTTGAGCCCTAATGCCCGAGCATTCATCTTCTTCACCAACAAAGGTTCTTTGAAAATGTCCAGATCCGGAGCAGGGGGCAAGTGGATGGCCTCTACCGTCCAGGAGAAGGATATCAAAAAGCTTTGGGAGGCCGGGTACCTGGCCCAGAAAATCGGACACCGCCTTCCGGCGGCGGGACAGATTGTCCCTACCCCGGAGTCCCATGAGAGGGTCGTGTTCCTCCCTCATTTTGTCCGCGGGCTCAGGTTTCCCCTTCACCCATTTGTTCACGGCGTCATGTATTATTACGGGATCGATTTTCACTATCTATCCCCCAATTCCTTCCTCAACATCTCGACGTTTATCGTCGTGTGCGAGGCCTTTCTCCACATCGTGCCACACTTTGGCTTATGGCGAAGATCTTCAATGTGAAGCCCAAGGTGGTGAACGGCGAGCATGCCGAGTGCGGAGGCGCCATGGTGAGCAGGATGCCCAAGGTCACATGGCCGACAGGTACTTTCAATGATTCCGTCAAGGAGTGGCAGCAGCAGTGGTTCTATATCACTGAGCCGAGCGGCAAAAAGTGGGATGCTGCTCCTGAGTTCCGATCCGGAGCCCCTTTGAGGCTTACGTCCTAGCCCAAGAAGGGCTTGAACTGGTCTTCATCCGACGAACTGTCGGTGATCCAGACACGCGTCAAAGGTATGAAAGACAAGGCCATCAAGCTCGTCGACGTAGTTCAGGTGATATTGGTCGGTCCTGCCCTGTCAGCACCGAGCCTGCAATTTGTGGGAGTATGACCCGGCCGAGCACCAGACCCTGCAAGAGCTTTACGGCTCCTCACACAAGGACATCTGGAAGGTGCTTTTTAAGTCCGGCAAGCCGTGGCCAGACTCCGCCGCGGACCGCGGGTACCAACTGTCCCGCCCCGCAAGTCCGGTAAGTAGTCATTATATTTTGTCCATCCATATGTTTTATTGTCATATCCCAGGGAAGATGCCCTAACGCGCTTCCCACAATTATCTTAGGGATGGACAAAGAAGGCGGGGCGGATACACTGTCCTGCCCCGCTGCCAGAAGAACTAGCCGGACCACTCGTGATGAAGATGCTGGTCCCGGTGCCTTATGAGGCGCCAAAGAAAGAGGCCCATAAGGAGGCCAAGGAGACCAGGAGCGGCCTCCGTCATCGTGGTGCTTCGGAAACAAAATCCAAAGACTCCAATACCCATCTATCCTCTGAAGAGGAAGAGGAGGAGGAAGAAGACGAGTCCCCCACGGGGGAAGGAAAGAAAAGGATGGCCTCCTCATCTTTGGAGGCCGAATTGCCTAAGAGGGGAAAAACTCTCCTGCCAGAGGCGTCCACTATAGCTACCGAAAACAGCCCGGAGTGGGATCCCAGGGTCCAGCCCCTGGAAAACTCGTAAATGCACAAAATCCGAACACATCTATGCATCCAGGATTACCGAGGCATAATAAATTAATTGGTGCCATACTTTTTGCAGCCCGGACAGGTCTCGCGCCGAACAGTCCTCATCGGAGGATTCGTTGAGCTCAGATGCCCTAGAGAGCGAGACCCCTCCGAAGACCCCTTCCCCGAAGCTCGGGCATGACACCGAGGTGTC